>NC_134353.1:38154995-38324995 GCF_048569485.1 Anomaloglossus baeobatrachus | reverse complement strand
ATTACAGTACAGTTGGAATAAATCTGTGAATTTGGACTTTTTATATGATGCATGCCAATTTCAGATCGTGCTGGTTCCTTTTTTTCTTGATAGAGACAGACAAGGAAAGAGACAGGACGACAGGGAAAGACAGTCAGCAAAATACACAGACAAAGAGATGGATAAAGACAGATAGGAAAGAGACAGAAAAAGAGACTGGGAGACAGACTGGGAAAGAGACAGACCTGGAAAGAGACAGATGGGGAAACAAACAGAGAGATAGAGACAGACGAGGAAAGAGAAAGACAGACAGTCGGGGATAGAGACAGACAGGGAATGAGACAAACAGAAACAGACAGATAGCGACATAGACACAGACAGACAAGGAAAGAGACAGACAGACAGACACACAGACAGAGACTAGGAGAGACAGTGACAGTTACTATCCCGGGCAAAGCTCGGGTACTACAGCTAGTTCTTTATAATTACTTGGTACTAGTTATGACTGAGCACTACCATGCTCGGGTGCTCAGTACTTGTAACTAGTGATGAGCGGGCACTACCATGCTCGGGTGCTCTGTACTCGAAACTAGTGATGAGTGGGCACTACCATGCTCGGGTACTCTGTACTCGAAACTAGTGATGAGTGGGCACTACCATGCTCGGGTGCTTAGTACTCGTAACTAGTGATGAGTCGGCACTACCATGCTCAGGTGCTCAGTACTCGTAGCTAGTGATGAGCGGGCACTACCATGCTCGGGTGCTCAGTACTGGTAACTAGTGATGAGCGAGCACTACCATGCTCAGGTGCTCAGTACTCGTAGCTAGTGATGAGCGGGCACTACCATGTTCAGGTGCTCAGTACTGGTAACTAGTGATGAGCGAGCACTACCATGCTCAGGTGCTCAGTACTCGTAGCTAGTGATGAGCGGGCACTACCATGTTCAGGTGCTCAGTACTGGTAACTAGTGATGAGCGAGCACTACCATGCTCAGGTGCTCAGTACTCGTAACTAGTGATGAGCGGGCACTACCATGCTCAGGTGCTCAGTACTCGTAACTAGTGATGAGTGGGCACTACCATGCTCAGGTGCTCAGTACTGGTAACTAGTGATGAGCGGGCACTACCATGCTCGGGTGCTCAGTACTCGTAACTAGTGATGAGTGGGCACTATCATGCTCAGGTGCTCAGTACTTGTAACTAGTGATGAGTGGGCACTACCATGCTCGGGTGCTCAGTACTCATAACTAGTGATGAGTGGGTACTACCATGCTCAGGTGCTGTGTACTCGTAACTAGTGATGAGCGGGCACTACCATGCTCGGGTGCTCAGTACTCATAACTAGTGATGAGCGGGCACTACCATGCTCAGGTGCTGTGTACTCGTAACTAGTGATGAGCGAGCACTACCATGCTCAGGTGCTGTGTACTCGTAACTAGTGATGAGCGGGCACTACCATGCTCGGGTGCTCAGTACTCGTAACTAGTGATGAGCGGGCACTACCATGCTCAGGTGCTCAGTACTGGTAACTAGGGAAAAGCGGGCACTACCATGCTCGGGTGCTCAGTACTGGTAACTAGTGATGAGTGAGCACTACCATGCTCGGGTGCTCAGTACTAGTAACTAGTGATGAGCAGGCACTACCATGCTTAGGTGCTCAGTACTGGTAACTAGTGATGAGCGGGCACTACCATGCTCGGGTGCTCAGTACTGGTAACTAGTGATGCTCGGGCACTACCATGCTCGGCTGCTCTGTACTGGTAACTAGTGATGAGTGGGCACTACCATGCTCGGGTGCTCAGTACTGGTAACTAGTGATGCTCGGGCACTACCATGCTCGGGTGCTCAGTACTGGTAACTAGTGATGAGCGGGCACTACCATGCTGCGGTGCTCAGTACTCGTAACTAGTGATGAGCGGGCACTACCATGCTCGGGTGCTCAGTACTGGTAACTAGTGATGAGTGGGCACTACCATGCTCGGGTGCTCAGTACTTGTAACTAGTGATGAGCGAGCACTACCATGCTTAGGTGCTCAGTACTGGTAACTAGTGATGAGCGGGCACTACCATGCTCGGGTGCTCAGTACTGGTAACTAGTGATGCTCGGGCACTACCATGCTCGGCTGCTCTGTACTGGTAACTAGTGATGAGTGGGCACTACCATGCTCGGGTGCTCAGTACTGGTAACTAGTGATGCTCGGGCACTACCATGCTCGGGTGCTCAGTACTGGTAACTAGTGATGAGTGGGCACTACCATGCTCGGGTGCTCAGTACTGGTAACTAGTGATGCTCGGGCACTACCATGCTCGGGTGCTCAGTACTGGTAACTAGTGATGAGTGGGCACTACCATGCTCGGGTGCTCAGTACTGGTAACTAGTGATGAGCAGGCACTACCATGCTCAGGTGCTCAGTACTGTTAACTAGTGATGAGCGGGCACTACCATGCTCGGGTGCTCAGTACTGGTAACTAGTGATGCTCGGGCATTACCATGCTCAGGTGCTCAGTACTGGTAACTAGTGATGAGCGGGCACTACCATGCTCGGGTGCTCAGTACTGGTAACTAGTGATGCTCGGGCACTACCATGCTCGGGTGTTCAGTACTGGTAACTAGTGATGAGCGGGCACTACCATGCTCGGGTGTTCAGTACTGGTAACTAGTGATGCTCGGGCACTACCATGCTCGGGTGTTCAGTACTGGTAACTAGTGATGAGCGGGCACTACCATGCTCGGGTGTTCAGTACTGGTAACTAGTGATGAGCGGGCACTACCATGCTCGGGTGCTCGGTACTTGTAACTAGTGATGAGCGGGAACTACCATGCTTAGGTGCTCAGTACTGGTAACTAGTGATGAGCGGGCACTACCATGCTCAGGTGCTCAGTACTGGTAACTAGTGATGAGCGGGCACTACCATGCTCAGGTGCTCAGTACTGGTAACTAGTGATGAGCGGGCACTACCATGCTCAGGTGCTCAGTACTGGTAACTAGTGATGAGTGGGCACTACCATGCTCAGGTGCTCAGTACTCATAACTAGTGATGAGCGGGCACTACCATGCTCGGGTGCTCAGTACTGGTAACTAGTGATGCTCGGGCACTACCATGCTCGGCTGCTCTGTACTGGTAACTAGTGATAAGTGGGCACTACCATGCTCGGGTGCTCAGTACTGGTAACTAGTGATGCTCGGGCACTACCATGCTCGGGTGCTCAGTACTGGTAACTAGTGATGAGCGGGCACTACCATGCTGCGGTGCTCAGTACTGGTAACTAGTGATGAGCGAGCACTACCATGCTTAGGTGCTCAGTACTGGTAACTAGTGATGCTCGGGCACTACCATGCTCGGCTGCTCTGTACTGGTAACTAGTGATGAGTGGGCACTACCATGCTCGGGTGCTCAGTACTGGTAACTAGTGATGCTCGGGCACTACCATGCTCGGGTGCTCAGTACTGGTAACTAGTGATGAGTGGGCACTACCATGCTCGGGTGCTCAGTACTGGTAACTAGTGATGCTCGGGCACTACCATGCTCGGGTGCTCAGTACTGGTAACTAGTGATGAGTGGGCACTACCATGCTCGGGTGCTCAGTACTGGTAACTAGTGATGAGCAGGCACTACCATGCTCAGGTGCTCAGTACTGGTAACTAGTGATGCTCGGGCACTACCATGCTCGGCTGCTCTGTACTGGTAACTAGTGATGAGTGGGCACTACCATGCTCGGGTGCTCAGTACTGGTAACTAGTGATGCTCGGGCACTACCATGCTCGGGTGCTCAGTACTGGTAACTAGTGATGTGCGGGCACTACCATGCTCGGGTGCTCAGTACTGGTAACTAGTGATGAGTGGGCACTACCATGCTCGGGTGCTCAGTACTGGTAACTAGTGATGCTCGGGCACTACCATGCTCGGGTGCTCAGTACTGGTAACTAGTGATGAGTGGGCACTACCATGCTCGGGTGCTCAGTACTGGTAACTAGTGATGAGCAGGCACTACCATGCTCAGGTGCTCAGTACTGGTAACTAGTGATGAGCGGGCACTACCATGCTCGGGTGCTCAGTACTGGTAACTAGTGATGCTCGGGCATTACCATGCTCAGGTGCTCAGTACTGGTAACTAGTGATGAGCGGGCACTACCATGCTCGGGTGCTCAGTACTGGTAACTAGTGATGCTCGGGCACTACCATGCTCGGGTGTTCAGTACTGGTAACTAGTGATGAGCGGGCATTACCATGGTCAGGTGCTCAGTACTGGTAACTAGTGATGAGCGGGCACTACCATGCTCGGGTGCTCAGTACTCGTAACTAGTGATGAGCGGGCACTACCATGCTCGGGTGCTCAGTACTGGTAACTAGTGATGAGCGGGCACTACCATGCTCGGGTGCTCGGTACTTGTAACAAGTGATGAGCGGGAACTACCATGCTCGGGTGCTCAGTACTCGTAACTAGTGATGAGCGGGCACTACCATGCTCGGGTGCTCAGTACTGGTAACTAGTGATGAGCGGGCACTACCATGCTCGGGTGCTCGGTACTTGTAACTAGTGATGAGCGGGCACTACCATGCTCGGGTGCTCAGTACTGGTAACTAGTGATGAGCGGGCACTACCATGCTCAGGTGCTCAGTACTGGTAACTAGTGATGAGCGGGCACTACCATGCTCGGGTGCTCAGTACTGGTAACTAGTGATGAGCGGGCACTACCATGCTCGGGTGCTCGGTACTTGTAACTAGTGATGAGCGAGCACTACCATGCTCAGGTGCTCAGTACTGGTAACTAGTGATGAGCGGGCACTACCATGCTCGGGTGCTCAGTACTCGTAACTAGTGATGAGCGAGCACTACCATGCTCGGGTGCTCAGTACTGGTAACTAGTGATGAGCGGGCACTACCATGCTCGGGTGCTCAGTACTGGTAACTAGTGATGAGCGGGCACTACCATGCTCAGGTGCTCAGTACTGGTAACTAGTGATGAGCGGGCACTACCATGCTCAGGTGCTCAGTACTGGTAACTAGTGATGAGCGGGCACTACCATGCTCGGGTGCTCAGTACTGGTAACTAGTGATAAGCGAGCACTACCATGCTCGGGTGCTCAGTACTCGTAACTAGTGATGAGCGGGCACTACCATGCTCGGGTGCTCTGTACTCGTAACTAGTGATGAGCGGGCACTACCATGCTCGGGTGCTCAGTACTGGTAACTAGTGATGAGCGGGCACTACCATGCTCGGGTGCTCAGTACTCGTAACTAGTGATGAGTGGGCACTACCATGCTCGGGTGCTTGGTACTCGTAACTAGTGATGAGTGGGCACTACCATGCTCGGGTGCTCAGTACTAGAGATGAGCGAACCGGTCGCGGTTCGGCTCGAGGTTGGTTCGCCGAACGGACCTCCCGTTCGAGTTCGGTTCGTCGAACGTTCGACGAACCGAACTCGAACTGCATAGGAAACAATGGCAGGCAATCACAAACACAGAAAAACACCTAGAAAACACCCTCAAAGGTGTCCAAAAGGTGACAAACAACTCAAAACACATGGGAAAGTGACAAGGACATATACTCATGCGAAAACAAAAGAGCTGGACAAGGAAAAAGAGGAGGACACACAGATATATGAGTATATGCAAGGAAACATCGATTCCATTAATGTGCAACTTGAGCCCTGCTCATTCTTGGCTTCCAATCTTGATAAATTGCCTGAGCTCGCCACGTACGTCTTGAGGATCTTGTCGTGTCCTGCAGCCAGCGTTCTCTCGGAACCTGTCTTCAGTGCTGCTGGGGGTCTGCTGGCAGATAAGCACACGTGTCTGTCCACTGACAATGTGGACATGGCTCTCAGAGGACTTTTCTTCCCCTGGGTCAGCCAGGGGACGGGAAAGGCACGCGTATTTTTGAGAGTGCTTCATGCAAAGCATCTTTTTCTTTTTCAAAAGGGAGCTCAACCGATGCCAGTCAAGTGGGGTGTGTGTGGCCCAGTGAGTGGCAACCAGGGAGACTGTGGTTGGAGTCCCCTCGCTGTGTCTCTAAAAGAACCAAGATGAACAAGTCATGGCTCTCAGAGGACTTTTCTTCCCCTGGGTCAGCCAGGGGACGGGAAAGGCACGCGTATTTTTGAGAGTGCTTCATGCAAAGCATCTTTTTCTTTTTCAAAAGGGAGCTCAACCGATGCCAGTCAAGTGGGGTGTGTGTGGCCCAGTGAGTGGAAACGAGGGAGACTGTGGTTGGAGTCCCCTCGCTGTGTCTCTAAAAGAACCAAGATGAACAAGTCATGGCTCTCAGAGGACTTTTCTTCCCCTGGGTCAGCCAGGGGACGGGAAAGGCACGCGTATTTTTGAGAGTGCTTCATGCAAAGCATCTTTTTCTTTTTCAAAAGGGAGCTCAACCGATGCCAGTCAAGTGGGGTGTGTGTGGCCCAGTGAGTGGCAACGAGGGAGACTGTGGTTGGAGTCCCCTCGCTGTGTCTCTAAAAGAACCAAGATGAACAAGTCATGGCTCTCAGAGGACTTTTCTTCCCCTGGGTCAGCCAGGGGACGGGAAAGGCACGCGTATTTTTGAGAGTGCTTCATGCAAAGCATCTTTTTCTTTTTCAAAAGGGAGCTCAACCGATGCCAGTCAAGTGGGGTGTGTGTGGCCCAGTGAGTGGAAACGAGGGAGACTGTGGTTGGAGTCCCCTCGCTGTGTCTCTAAAAGAACCAAGATGAACAAGTCATGGCTCTCAGAGGACTTTTCTTCCCCTGGGTCAGCCAGGGGACGGGAAAGGCACGCGTATTTTTGAGAGTGCTTCATGCAAAGCATCTTTTTCTTTTTCAAAAGGGGGCTCAACCGATGCCAGTCAAGTGGGGTGTGTGTGGCCCAGTTAGTGGCAACGAAGGAGACTGTGGTTGGAGTCCCCTCGCTGTGTTTCTAAAAGACCCAAAATGAACAAATCATGGCTCTCAGAGGACTTTTCTTCCCCTGGGTCAGCCAGGGGACGGGAAAGGCACGCGTATTTTTGAGAGTGCTTCATGCAAAGCATCTTTTTCTTTTTCAAAAGGGAGCTCAACCGATGCCAGTCAAGTGGGGTGTGTGTGGCCCAGTGAGTGGCAACGAAGGAGACTGTGGTTGGAGTCCCCTCGCTGTGTTTCTAAAAGACCCAAAATGAACAAATCATGGCTCTCAGAGGACTTTTCTTCCCCTGGGTCAGCCAGGGGACGGGAAAGGCACGCGTATTTTTGAGAGTGCTTCATGCAAAGCATCTTTTTCTTTTTCAAAAGGGGGCTCAACCGATGCCAGTCAAGTGGGGTGTGTGTGGCCCAGTTAGTGGAAACGAGGGAGACTGTGGTTGGAGTCCCCTCGCTGTGTCTCTAAAAGAACCAAGATGAACAAGTCATGGCTCTCAGAGGACTTTTCTTCCCCTGGGTCAGCCAGGGGACGGGAAAGGCACGCGTATTTTTGAGAGTGCTTCATGCAAAGCATCTTTTTCTTTTTCAAAAGGGAGCTCAACCGATGCCAGTCAAGTGGGGTGTGTGTGGCCCAGTGAGTGGAAACGAGGGAGACTGTGGTTGGAGTCCCCTCGCTGTGTCTCTAAAAGAACCAAGATGAACAAGTCATGGCTCTCAGAGGACTTTTCTTCCCCTGGGTCAGCCAGGGGACGGGAAAGGCACGCGTATTTTTGAGAGTGCTTCATGCAAAGCATCTTTTTCTTTTTCAAAAGGGAGCTCAACCGATGCCAGTCAAGTGGGGTGTGTGTGGCCCAGTGAGTGGCAACGAGGGAGACTGTGGTTGGAGTCCCCTCGCTGTGTCTCTAAAAGAACCAAGATGAACAAGTCATGGCTCTCAGAGGACTTTTCTTCCCCTGGGTCAGCCAGGGGACGGGAAAGACACGCGTATTTTTGAGAGTGCTTCATGCAAAGCATCTTTTTCTTTTTCAAAAGGGAGCTCAACCGATGCCAGTCAAGTGGGGTGTGTGTGGCCCAGTGAGTGGCAACGAGGGAGACTGTGGTTGGAGTCCCCTCGCTGTGTCTCTAAAAGAACCAAGATGAACAAGTCATGGCTCTCAGAGGACTTTTCTTCCCCTGGGTCAGCCAGGGGACGGGAAAAGCACGCGTATTTTTGAGAGTGCTTCATGCAAAGCATCTTTTTCTTTTTCAAAAGGGAGCTCAACCGATGCCAGTCAAGTGGGGTGTGTGTGGCCCAGTGAGTGGAAACGAGGGAGACTGTGGTTGGAGTCCCCTCGCTGTGTCTCTAAAAGAACCAAGATGAACAAGTCATGGCTCTCAGAGGACTTTTCTTCCCCTGGGTCAGCCAGGGGACGGGAAAGGCACGCGTATTTTTGAGAATGCTTCATGCAAAGCATCTTTTTCTTTTTCAAAAGGGAGCTCAACCGATGCCAGTCAAGTGGGGTGTGTGTGGCCCAGTGAGTGGCAACGAGGGAGACTGTGGTTGGAGTCCCCTCGCTGTGTCTCTAAAAGAACCAAGATGAACAAGTCATGGCTCTCAGAGGACTTTTCTTCCCCTGGGTCAGCCAGGGGACGGGAAAGGCACGCGTATTTTTGAGAGTGCTTCATGCAAAGCATCTTTTTCTTTTTCAAAAGGGAGCTCAACCGATGCCAGTCAAGTGGGGTGTGTGTGGCCCAGTGAGTGGCAACGAAGGAGACTGTGGTTGGAGTCCCCTCGCTGTGTTTCTAAAAGACCCAAAATGAACAAATCATGGCTCTCAGAGGACTTTTCTTCCCCTGGGTCAGCCAGGGGACGGGAAAGGCACGCGTATTTTTGAGAGTGCTTCATGCAAAGCATCTTTTTCTTTTTCAAAAGGGGGCTCAACCGATGCCAGTCAAGTGGGGTGTGTGTGGCCCAGTTAGTGGAAACGAGGGAGACTGTGGTTGGAGTCCCCTCGCTGTGTCTCTAAAAGAACCAAGATGAACAAGTCATGGCTCTCAGAGGACTTTTCTTCCCCTGGGTCAGCCAGGGGACAGGAAAGGCACGCGTATTTTTGAGAGTGCTTCATGCAAAGCATCTTTTTCTTTTTCAAAAGGGAGCTCAACCGATGCCAGTCAAGTGGGGTGTGTGTGGCCCAGTGAGTGGAAACGAGGGAGACTGTGGTTGGAGTCCCCTCGCTGTGTCTCTAAAAGAACCAAGATGAACAAGTCATGGCTCTCAGAGGACTTTTCTTCCCCTGGGTCAGCCAGGGGACGGGAAAGGCACGCGTATTTTTGAGAGTGCTTCATGCAAAGCATCTTTTTCTTTTTCAAAAGGGAGCTTAACCGATGCCAGTCAAGTGGGGTGTGTGTGGCCCAGTGAGTGGAAACGAGGGAGACTGTGGTTGGAGTCCCCTCGCTGTGTCTCTAAAAGAACCAAGATGAACAAGTCATGGCTCTCAGAGGACTTTTCTTCCCCTGGGTCAGCCAGGGGACGGGAAAGGCACGCGTATTTTTGAGAGTGCTTCATGCAAAGCATCTTTTTCTTTTTCAAAAGGGAGCTCAACCGATGCCAGTCAAGTGGGGTGTGTGTGGCCCAGTGAGTGGCAACGAGGGAGACTGTGGTTGGAGTCCCCTCGCTGTGTCTCTAAAAGAACCAAGATGAACAAGTCATGGCTCTCAGAGGACTTTTCTTCCCCTGGGTCAGCCAGGGGACGGGAAAGGCACGCGTATTTTTGAGAGTGCTTCATGCAAAGCATCTTTTTCTTTTTCAAAAGGGAGCTCAACCGATGCCAGTCAAGTGGGGTGTCTGTGGCCCAGTGAGTGGCAACCAGGGAGACTGTGGTTGGAGTCCCCTCGCTGTGTCTCTAAAAGAACCAAGATGAACAAGTCATGGCTCTCAGAGGACTTTTCTTCCCCTGGGTCAGCCAGGGGACGGGAAAGGCACGCGTATTTTTGAGAGTGCTTCATGCAAAGCATCTTTTTCTTTTTCAAAAGGGAGCTCAACCGATGCCAGTCAAGTGGGGTGTGTGTGGCCCAGTGAGTGGAAACGAGGGAGACTGTGGTTGGAGTCCCCTCGCTGTGTTATACATGCTTTTAGAAGGGCATGACATGGCTTGGAGGTTGACTTTCATAAAATGCAAACTGTTGGCTACCAAAATGCTGCCTTTCCAACAACTGTGGTTATAGGCAATGAGGAACATACTGATGAAGATGAGACGCAGATACCCGATTGAGATGACAACTTAAATATTCGGTCAGGGCAAGAAGAGGCTCGGTCTGAGGGGGAGGGGAGTGCAAACACAACAATTGATGATGAAGTTCTAGATCCCACCTACTGTCAACCCCCAGTCAGGCACTCGAGGAGGTCAACAGAGGCGGTGGAGGAGGATGCAACCGACGACGAAATTACCTTGCGCCTTCCTGGACAGAGTCGGAGCACTGGTAGCACGTCTACAACTGCATCCTCAGCCACCACTCTGCCTATGAGCATTATTCGGGGTGCATCAACAGGTCGCATGGCCTCTAAGCCTTGCCTAGCCTGTTCCTTTTTTGACATAGAAAAAGATCGCCCAAATCATGTGATATGTAAAATTTGTCATGATTCTCTTAGTAGAGGTCAAAACCTCAGCAGTTTGACAACTTCTTCCATGAATCGTCACATGAATAAATATCATAGGTCCCGGTGGGAAGCTCACTGTGCTGCAATGCGGCCTAGCGGAGCGAACCATCCACCGCCCGCCCCTTCCAGTGCATCCGCGCGCTCTTCATCTTCTAGGACTGTGGGGACAGCTGTCACACCTGTTTTTCCACGCAAAACTTCCACCACTGTAACCGCAACAGGCAGTTTGCTTGGTAGGTCGTCAGTTGGTTTGGAAGGGGAAACAAGTGAGTGTGTACAGCTCTCTCAGACATCGATAGCACCTACGTTGGATGAAGGCAACATCATGTCTCCGCCTGCACTTTCCTCACAAACCTGCATTTTTCCAGGGACACCCTACTCAACACCGTCTACACACAGCAGCCAGATCTCTGTCCCTCAGATGTGGTCAAATAAAAGGCCACTTCCTCCGACCCATGACAAAGCTAAGAGGTTGACTCTATCCCTCTGTAAGCTGTTGGCTACCGAAATGCTGCCTTTCCGCCTAGTGGACACACAGGATTTTAGAGACCTTATGTCTGTCGCTGTGCCCCAGTACCAGATGCCTAGTCGCCACTACTTCTCTAAGAAAGGTGTGCCCGCGCTACACCAGCATGTCGCACACAACATCACCGCTTCCTTGAGAAACTCTGTGTGTGAACGGGTGCATTTCACCACCGATACTTGGACCAGTAAGCATGGACAGGGACGTTACATGTCGCTGACTGGGCACTGGGTAACTATGTTGATAGATGGTGAAGGGTCTGCTGCACAAGTCTTGCCGTCCCCACGACTTGTGTGTCAATCCTCTGTCTGTCCAAGTTCCGCCACTGCTTCTGCATCCTCCACCTCATCTGGGTCCTCCACCTCCGCCCCAAGCCTGCCTGGTCAGGCCACCAGCGTTCTCACTGCGCAGAAGGAATCACGCACCCCTCATTACTATGCTGGCAGCAGAGCGCAACGGCATCAGGCGGTCTTTAGCTTGACATGTCTTGGGAATAAGAGTCACACAGCTGAGGAGTTGTGGTCAGCTCTGCGGTCCGAGTTTAATAAATGGTTGTCAGAAAATAGAAAAAGTAGTTCAGCTCACCCTTCCTAAAGTCCAGGTCAGGATCGGTGTTGGTGCACGGAGCTGCCCTGGCCTCAGGCAGAACACAGACAAGGAAACTAGAGTATGATCTCCAGCACTTCAAAGAAGGTTAAAAATATTTATTGAGGTTCTATTAAAAAAGATCCATCGATCATGAAAACAGTGAGGGGGGACACATTAAGAGAAATCCAACATGTTTCAGCTAGTAGAGCCTTATTCAAGGATTGCACTTACATGTCTATTGTGCACACAGATATACTGAAAAGTCTCACTTGGAATGGAAAGGAACCTGGAAACAATTTCCAGTAATTGCTAGTAGAAAAGTCTCTATAGCAGGCACCTGAAAAAATGCATGTATGAAACACCCAAGTAAAGTGAACAGGTGCATATAGGTGCGTGCACAGATAGACAAGAAAAAGGATATACATAAGATAAAAAATACCAAAAATTAGTACAGATAAAAACGAAACATATATATAATACAATACAAAAAATAACATTCAGTTATATTGCAAAATGAGATCCTGCCGAACATTAAGACCTAGGGGTTGGCGTGTAGCTAGTTTAAAAATCCAGTAAGATTCACGATTTAGTATAGTTCTATGATAATCTCCACCTCTGGCTGATTTGAAAACTCTTTCAATACCTTGAAATTTAAAGGCAGAAATATCACCCCTGTGTACATTAATGAAATGTCTTGATGCTGCTGATACATTAACAGCTTGCAGATTACAGGCATCAGATAAATGCCTTCTGATGCGCTGTTTTAGTGGACAAATAGTACAACCTACATATTGAATGTTACATTGTATACATTGTATCAGGTAAATGACTCCTGCAGTGTTACAATTAATGTAACTTTTCATAGAAAAATTCTCTTGTGTTACACAGGAATGAAATGTTTTGGATTTGGTCACATATTTACAAGAGAGACATATACTGTGTCCACAATTAAAAAAACCTATGCAATTGAGCCATGTAGGTCTTTTGGGAGAAATTTCATTTACCATGCTTGGTGCTAGTAAATTGGATAGTGTAACTGCCTTTTTGGCCACACATTTAATTGTATGAGTTTGTAAAATTTGATTCAGTTTATTGTCTTGCTGTAATAAAGGTGTGTATTTATTAATAATACCGGTTATGAATTTGTATTGTGGAGAATATGCAGTGGAGAAAACAATATTATGTGTAGTAGATGTATACTTGGATTTATCCAGTAAAAGAGTTGGTCTATCTATTTTGTCAGTAATTGCTATAGCCCTGTTCAGACTCCACTCAGGATATTTTCTTTTTCGGAGTCTATTTTTGATGTTATATGTCTCTTTAATGAAATGTGTTGCATCAGAGCAGTTTCGTTTTGCCCTTATTATCTCTCCTACTGGAATATTTCTTACTACATGGGGAGGATGACAAGATGTAGCCTCTAAAATTGAATTAGCATCAGTATTTTTTCTATATGTTGTTACCTCTATTTTCCCTTTATTGGCTGTAAAATTAATATCCAAAAAATTAATTTGGGTATTATGACTAGTGTATGTAAACTGTAGATTGGATACGTTATTATTTAGATGATTAACAAATGCTTCTGCTTCAAGGACAGTGCCTTTCCAAATAAAGATACAGTCATCAATATAACGCCCAAAAAAAATTATTTTATCTTGAAAAATGTTCTGAGGATGAAAAATAAAATTCTCTTCAAATACTGCAACCACAATGTTAGCTAGGGAGGGCGAAAATTTACCTCCCATACTGACTCCTTTTCTCTGTAGGTAAAATGAATTATTGAAGCAAAAATAGTTGTGTGTTAGCAAGTAGTGTACGGAAGAAATCAAAAAATTGCATAACTCCGAAGAATATGTACTGTACCTGTGTAAAAAATATTTTAGGGATTCCAAAGCAACATGATGCGGTATGGAGGGATACAGGCTAATAATATCGCAGGTAAGCCAACTGTAGTCATTTTCCCATTTGATCTCTGTGATGTCTTTAATCAGAGCTTTGGAATCTCTAATATAGCCAGGAATTTGTTTAACAAGTGGTTGCAGTAAATGATCCACCCAGGCTCCTAAACGTTCATGTAAAGAGCCCATACCTGATATAATCGGTCGAAATGGGGGAGGAAAAATACATTTGTGGATTTTGGGCATAGCATGGTAAATTGGGATGGTCGGTGTTTCCACTAGTAAATAATCAAAAATCTTTTTACTGAAAAAACCTGCTGTTAGCCCCTCTTGTAAAAGTTCAAACAGTTTTTTCTTATAGAATGGCGTGGGATCTCCTTTAAGCAATAAGTAAGTATCCTGATCTTGTAGGATTTTAAAATTCTCCCTGAAATATAAACCTGAATCCAAAACAACCACTCCCCCCCCCTTATCAGCCTGTCTGATAATCAGATCTTTATTGTCCTGTAGACATTTTAATGCTGCTTTTTCATCTTTATTTAGATTATTTTTATAGGGAGGACAATTTCTATCTAACTGCATAAGATCATTTTCTATTTTGTCCTGAAAAATGTCCAGGACTGAGGGTCTTGATTGTAGAGGGTAAAAATATGCATTTTTAGTATTGAAATTATCCATGGAAAGTGGTTCTGTATTATCGGATTCTGCTGCTAATTGTCTGAGTTGTACAATATTATTTAATTCATGAAAAGTAGGAATTTTATTAGTGGGTGTACATATGGGAGCAGTAATATCTTGGTCCATATTTTCAGAGTCTATATAATGACACTTCAATGTCAAATTCCTAGCAAGTTTGTTCACATCTAATAGTGTATTGAAGACATTAAATTTTTTGGTGGGACAATATCCAAGACCCTTGGATAAAACATTGGTTTGTGTCTCTGTAAGGATTTTTCCAGATAGGTTCCATACTGGGCAGTCTAATAATAGTTCCTCTTCTGTCGCGGGGGATTTCTTCTTGTGCCTGTGTTTCCTCCCCGCCCGCCTCGTGCGTTTTTTGAAAAAAAATTTTTTTGCTGAGAAATCACATTGTGTGAACTGCCATTGGTATCTTCATTGGATCCATCCGTTGAAGCACCCAGACTGAAAGTAGATGTGTTGGCTGTTTGCTCAGAATCTGAATCAAAAAAACTTACTCTGGAACTTCGTCTCTCATTATTTCTCAAAATAGAATTCCTAGAGCCGGATCTATGCCAGTCATAGACTTTATTATTTTGAAAATCATGGAGATCTCTGCTGAATTTGGATTTTTTTCTTTCAGCTATCTTGTTCTCCAAAGTGTCCAAATTTTTATTCATTTTGTCCAAAAAAACTTTATATTGATTTGCATTTTTAAAATGTTCTAGGTCCTTTTCAGTTTTTTCAATATTTTCTTTAACTTTATTTAATTCACTTTGTTCATGCTCTATAATTAGTTCAATAAGTTGCACTGAACAGGCAGATAGAATAGAGTTCCACTTATTGAGGAAAGTGTCTGGATACTCAGAAAAAGTGGGTCTTTTATTCATTCTTAATCCTCTTGGAATGAGGTTTTTGTCCTTATAACTTATTAAAGATGTGGAATCCCACCAAAGCTTCATTTCTTTCGTTTTCACTTTCTCTAAGTTCATAAGAAGATTGTTCATATCCATATTGTCACCCTCCATCACTGTATCATTATTAGTAGTTATATTAAAAATCTGATCAAATTTATTTTTCCTTAAACTCCACCGATCCATAGTAAATAATTCTTGGTGTGAACTAAGTAGCTGTACACACTTGTGGAATGGGAGCACGAATAAAGCCAAAATACAATGACAGAAAATAGAAAAAGTAGTTCAGCTCACCCTTCCTAAAGTCCAGGTCAGGATCGGTGTTGGTGCACGGAGCTGCCCTGGCCTCAGGCAGAACACAAAAACCTCATTCCAAGAGGATTAAGAATGAATAAAAGACCCACTTTTTCTGAGTATCCAGACACTTTCCTCAATAAGTGGAACTCTATTCTATCTGCCTGTTCAGTGCAACTTATTGAACTAATTATAGAGCATGAACAAAGTGAATTAAATAAAGTTAAAGAAAATATTGAAAAAACTGAAAAGGACCTAGAACATTTTAAAAATGCAAATCAATATAAAGTTTTTTTGGACAAAATGAATAAAAATTTGGACACTTTGGAGAACAAGATAGCTGAAAGAAAAAAATCCAAATTCAGCAGAGATCTCCATGATTTTCAAAATAATAAAGTCTATGACTGGCATAGATCCAGCTCTAGGAATTCTATTTTGAGAAATAATGAGAGACGAAGTTCCAGAGTAAGTTTTTTTGATTCAGATTCTGAGCAAACAGCCAACACATCTACTTTCAGTCTGGGTGCTTCAACGGATGGATCCAATGAAGATACCAATGGCAGTTCACACAATGTGATTTCTCAGCAAAAAAATTTTTTTTCAAAAAACGCACGAGGCGGGCGGGGAGGAAACACAGGCACAAGAAGAAATCCCCCGCGACAGAAGAGGAACTATTATTAGACTGCCCAGTATGGAACCTATCTGGAAAAATCCTTACAGAGACACAAACCAATGTTTTATCCAAGGGTCTTGGATATTGTCCCACCAAAAAATTTAATGTCTTCAATACACTATTAGATGTGAACAAACTTGCTAGGAATTTGACATTGAAGTGTCATTATATAGACTCTGAAAATATGGACCAAGATATTACTGCTCCCATATGTACACCCACTAATAAAATTCCTACTTTTCATGAATTAAATAATATTGTACAACTCAGACAATTAGCAGCAGAATCCGATAATACAGAACCACTTTCCATGGATAATTTCAATACTAAAAATGCATATTTTTACCCTCTACAATCAAGACCCTCAGTCCTGGACATTTTTCAGGACAAAATAGAAAATGATCTTATGCAGTTAGATAGAAATTGTCCTCCCTATAAAAATAATCTAAATAAAGATGAAAAAGCAGCATTAAAATGTCTACAGGACAATAAAGATCTGATTATCAGACAGGCTGATAAGGGGGGGGGAGTGGTTGTTTTGGATTCAGGTTTATATTTCAGGGAGAATTTTAAAATCCTACAAGATCAGGATACTTACTTATTGCTTAAAGGAGATCCCACGCCATTCTATAAGAAAAAACTGTTTGAACTTTTACAAGAGGGGCTAACAGCAGGTTTTTTCAGTAAAAAGATTTTTGATTATTTACTAGTGGAAACACCGACCATCCCAATTTACCATGCTATGCCCAAAATCCACAAATGTATTTTTCCTCCCCCATTTCGACCGATTATATCAGGTATGGGCTCTTTACATGAACGTTTAGGAGCCTGGGTGGATCATTTACTGCAACCACTTGTTAAACAAATTCCTGGCTATATTAGAGATTCCAAAGCTCTGATTAAAGACATCACAGAGATCAAATGGGAAAATGACTACAGTTGGCTTACCTGCGATATTATTAGCCTGTATCCCTCCATACCGCATCATGTTGCTTTGGAATCCCTAAAATATTTTTTACACAGGTACAGTACATATTCTTCGGAGTTATGCAATTTTTTGATTTCTTCCGTACACTACTTGCTAACACACAACTATTTTTGCTTCAATAATTCATTTTACCTACAGAGAAAAGGAGTCAGTATGGGAGGTAAATTTTCGCCCTCCCTAGCTAACATTGTGGTTGCAGTATTTGAAGAGAATTTTATTTTTCATCCTCAGAACATTTTTCAAGATAAAATAATTTTTTTTGGGCGTTATATTGATGACTGTATCTTTATTTGGAAAGGCACTGTCCTTGAAGCAGAAGCATTTGTTAATCATCTAAATAATAACGTATCCAATCTACAGTTTACATACACTAGTCATAATACCCAAATTAATTTTTTGGATATTAATTTTACAGCCAATAAAGGGAAAATAGAGGTAACAACATATAGAAAAAATACTGATGCTAATTCAATTTTAGAGGCTACATCTTGTCATCCTCCCCATGTAGTAAGAAATATTCCAGTAGGAGAGATAATAAGGGCAAAACGAAACTGCTCTGATGCAACACATTTCATTAAAGAGACATATAACATCAAAAATAGACTCCGAAAAAGAAAATATCCTGAGTGGAGTCTGAACAGGGCTATAGCAATTACTGACAAAATAGATAGACCAACTCTTTTACTGGATAAATCCAAGTATACATCTACTACACATAATATTGTTTTCTCCACTGCATATTCTCCACAATACAAATTCATAACCGGTATTATTAATAAATACACACCTTTATTACAGCAAGACAATAAACTGAATCAAATTTTACAAACTCATACAATTAAATGTGTGGCCAAAAAGGCAGTTACACTATCCAATTTACTAGCACCAAGCATGGTAAATGAAATTTCTCCCAAAAGACCTACATGGCTCAATTGTATAGGTTTTTTTAATTGTGGACACAGTATATGTCTCTCTTGTAAATATGTGACCAAATCCAAAACATTTCATTCCTGTGTAACACAAGAGAATTTTTCTATGAAAAGTTACATTAATTGTAACACTGCAGGAGTCATTTACCTGATACAATGTATACAATGTAACATTCAATATGTAGGTTGTACTATTTGTCCACTAAAACAGCGCATCAGAAGGCATTTATCTGATGCCTGTAATCTGCAAGCTGTTAATGTATCAGCAGCATCAAGACATTTCATTAATGTACACAGGGGTGATATTTCTGCCTTTAAATTTCAAGGTATTGAAAGAGTTTTCAAATCAGCCAGAGGTGGAGATTATCATAGAACTATACTAAATCGTGAATCTTACTGGATTTTTAAACTAGCTACACGCCAACCCCTAGGTCTTAATGTTCGGCAGGATCTCATTTTGCAATATAACTGAATGTTATTTTTTGTATTGTATTATATATATGTTTCGTTTTTATCTGTACTAATTTTTGGTATTTTTTATCTTATGTATATCCTTTTTCTTGTCTATCTGTGCACGCACCTATATGCACCTGTTCACTTTACTTGGGTGTTTCATACATGCATTTTTTCAGGTGCCTGCTATAGAGACTTTTCTACTAGCAATTACTGGAAATTGTTTCCAGGTTCCTTTCCATTCCAAGTGAGACTTTTCAGTATATCTGTGTGCACATTAGACATGTAAGTGCAATCCTTGAATAAGGCTCTACTAGCTGAAACATGTTGGATTTCTCTTAATGTGTCCCCCCTCACTGTTTTCATGATCGATGGATCTTTTTTAATAGAACCTCAATAAATATTTTTAACCTTCTTTGAAGTGCTGGAGATCATACTCTAATAAATGGTTGTCTCCACTCAACCTGCAGCCTGGTAAGGCCGTGTGCGACAATGCTGCAAACCTGGGTGCGGCCCTTCGCCTGGGCAAGGTGACACACGTGCCTTGTATGGCTCACGTGTTGAACCTTGTTGTCCAGCAATTTTTAACACACTATCCCGGCCTAGATGGCCTTCTGACCAGGGCACGTAAACTGTCTGCAGTGCTCACTTCCGCCGTTCAACCGCCGCAGCTGAGCGACTTGCATCGCTCCAGAAGTCTTTCGGCCTGCCGGTTCATCGCCTGAAATGCGATGTGGCGACACGCTGGAATTCAACTCTCCACATGTTACAGCGACTGTGGCAGCACCGGCGAGCCCTGGTGCAATACGTCATGATGTATAGCCTGGGCCAACGAGATGCAGAAGTGGGGCAGATCACCCTGATGGAGTGATCTCAGATCAAGGACCTATGCACCGTTCTGCACAGTTTCGACATGGCGACGAATATGTTTAGCGCTGACAATGCCATTATCAGCATGACGATTACAGTCATTTACATGCTGGAGCACACGCTAAACACTATTCGGAGTCAGGGGGTGGGACAACAGGAAGGGGAGGAACTACAGGAGGATTCATATGCGCAAGACACAACAACATCACCAAGGTCCAGACGTTCATCATCACCAACGCGGCAGGCATGGGACCATGGGGGACAGGGATCAACAAGGGCGCATGGTAGCAGGCGAGATGTTGAGGAAGGTGCAGGAGGACATGAAGATATGGAGGACGAACTGTCCATGGACATGGAAGACTCAGCGGATGAGGGAGACCTTGGTCAAAATTCAGTTGAAAGAGGTTGGGGGGAGATGTCAGAGGAAGAAAGAACGGTTAGCACCTCTATGCCACAAACACAGCGTGGACTTGGTCCGCATGGCTGCGCAAGACACAGGAGTGCCTTCTTGTTGCACTACCTCCAACATGACCCTCGGATTGTCAAAATTAGAAGTGATGATGACTACTGGCTTGCCACACTATTAGATCCCCGGGACAAGTCCAAATTTTGTGACATAATTCCACCCATAGAAAGGGACGCACGTATGCAGGAGTATCAGCAGAAGCTGTTACTCGATCTTAGCTCGGCTTTTACACCAAACAACCGTGCAGGTGAAGGGAGTGATTCTCCCAGTTGTAACTTGACAAACATGGGACGGCATCGTCATCTTCAACAGTCTACCCGTACCAGTAGGACCGTATCTGGTGCTGGTAACAGCAATTTTATGGAATATTTTCATAATTTTTTTAGACCCTCCTTTGCAAGGCCACCAGAGACAACAAGTCTGACACATAGTCAACGGATGGAGAGGATGATACAGGAGTATCTCCAAATGAACATCGATGCAATGACTTTGCAAATGGAGCCTTGCTCCTTTTGGGCTTCAAATCTAGAAAAATTGACAGAGCTCTCCAGTTACGCCTTGGAGATTTTGTCGTGTGCAGCTGCCAGCGTTGTCTCTGAACGTGTCTTCTTCAGTGCTGCTGGGTGTGTGCTGACAGATAAGCGCACGCGTCTGTCCAGTGACAATGTGGACACACTGACGTTCATCAAAATGAACAAGTCATGGATCCAGAAGGAATTTACTACCCCTGTGTCATCCTGGGGAGAGTAAATGCTTGTGGATTTGGAATGTGCTTGATGCAAATCAAAACATCCTGTTTGCAACTAGGGCACAAGTGCTGCCACTGATGGGGTGTCTGTGTGCCCAATGTTGGGAAAAAAGGTAGACTCCGCTTGGAGTAACCCTTGCTTGATGTGTTTTTTAAAAATGATACAAGATGAACAGATCTGAAGGCAAGATGAAGGCAACATCATGTCTCCGCCTGCACTTTTCTCACAAACCTGCATTTTTCCAGGGACACCCTACTCAACACCGTCTACAGACAGCAGCCAGATCTCTTTCCCTCAGATGTGGTCAAATAAAAGGCCACTTACTGCGACCCATGACAAAGCTAAGTGGTTGACTCTATCCCTCTGTAAGCTGTTGGCTACCGAAATGCTGCCTTTACGCGTAGTGGACACACAGGATTTTACAGACCTTATGTCTGTCGCTGTGCCCCAGTACCAGATGCCCAATCACCACTGCTTCTCCAAGAAAAGCATGCCCGCGCTACACCAGCATGTCGCACACAACATCACCACTTCCTTGAGAAAATCTGTGTGCGACAGGGTGCATTTCAACACAGATACTTGGACCAGTAAGCATAGACAGGGTCATTACATGTCACTGACTGGGCACTGGCAAACTATGGTGAGAGATGGAGAAGGGTCTGCTGTACAAGTCTTGCCGTCCCCACGAGTTGTTTCAATCCTTGTTCTGTATGTAGAAGTTAATACACTGCTTCTGCCTCTTCAACCTCGTGTGGGTCCTCTACCTTGGCGCAAACCCTGTGTGGTCAGGCCACCCTTCCTTGCAACTGCGCACAAGGACTACCACACACCTCCTTACTATGCTGGCAGCAGAGCTCAATGCCATCAGGCGGTCAAAGCTTTACTTTGAAATGTATGGGAAATGTGAGTCACACCGCTATTACAGAGAATAGTAGTCAGGCAGGGTCAAAACATTAATTGAGGAACAGGAACAGAATGGGACGGCCAGGAAAGAATCAGAAAACAAGCAGAGTTGAAATGCGTATCGGCCAACAAGGTACATAAACAGCAAGCAGGAAAAGTAGTCAGGTAACAAGCACACAAAATCATAAAACTGAACTGGGGGTAAAATTAACCAGAGGTTCATAGCTATGTCTGGCAGTGGTCTGCAGACAGGATGGGCATAAAAAAGGGTGTGGTGTCTTCCCATTGGTTGTAGCTGAATGATGGTATTTCATCTGTGAGATACCCACCAGCTACATTCAGCCAGAGATTCTGCATCTGTCAAGGTAATGCAGCCCAGTGGGTGAGCATAACCTGCGTCCACCTGCGCCGCTGGCATCGACTACTCTCACATCATCAGCACTATTCATGAAAGGAACACGTTGTCACCTGGCAACCGGAGTACAAATTGACGGAGCGGACTACGTTGGTGACTTAACAG
This sequence comes from Anomaloglossus baeobatrachus, assembly GCF_048569485.1. Classification (NCBI taxonomy): domain Eukaryota; kingdom Metazoa; phylum Chordata; class Amphibia; order Anura; family Aromobatidae; genus Anomaloglossus; species Anomaloglossus baeobatrachus. The sequence continues at coordinate 38,303,059 of NC_134353.1, read as the reverse complement.
CCGTGTGCGGCAATGATGCAAACCTGGCTGCGGGCCATCCTCAGGGCAATGTGACACACGTGCCTTTTAGGGCTCACGTGTTGAACCGAATTCGCCAGCAATTTTTAAAACACCATCACGGCCTACATGGCCTTGTGCAGTGGGCACGCTCGCTATGTGCTCACTTCCATCGTGCGCACACAGCAGCTCAACAACTTTCATCACTCCGGAAGTCTTAGGGTCTGGCAGTTAAACGCCGTAAATGCGATGTTTCGACACGCAGGAATTGGAATCTGCACATGTTGCAGCGTGTGTGGCAGCACCGCAGAGCCCTGCTGAAATACGGTAAGACATATAGCCTGGGATAACTTGATCCAGAGGTGGTGCAGATCACGCTGCTGGAGTGGTGTCAGATCAAGGACCTATGCACCCTGCTACACAGTTTTGAAATGTCGACGAAGATGTTTAGCACTGGCAATGTCATTCTCAGCGTGACAATTCTGGTCATCTACATGATGGAGCACACTGTAATTATTATTCTGAGTCAGGTGTTGGGACAAGAGGAAGGGGAGGAAGTACAGGAGGAGTCATATGCGGAAGGGATAACAAGATCTACGAGGTCCAGATGGTCAGCGGCACCTATGCGGCATTCATGGTGAGGGAGAGGGATTAACAAGGGCGCATAGTATCAGCAAAAAGTGTTGATGAAAGTGCAGGAGCCCATGAAGAAATGGAGGACGAACTGGCGATGGGCATGGAAGACTCAGCAGATGAGTGAGAGCTTGCTCACATTTCGGTTGTGCGAGGTTGTGGGTAGAGGGCAGAGGAAGGATGCACGATTCTCACCTCTCTGCCACCAACACACCAAGGACTTGGTCCTCCTGGATGCACAAGACACATGAGCGCCTTCTTGCTGCACTACCTACATGACCCTCGGATTGTATGAATTTGAACTAATCCTGAATACTGGGTTGCCACACTGTTAGATCCCCGGTACAAGACAAAATTTGGCGAACTAATTCCTGCCATAGAAATAGACGCACGTATACAGGAGTATCTGCAGAATGTGGTACGCAATCTTAGATCTACTTGTCCACTAAACACCAGTGCTGCACAGAGTGAATCTCAACGCTTTGTCATGGATAGGAGGAAATGGTCTTTTACTTGTCCACATCGGAGGGACCGAGGGATGGCTGCTGTGCTGAGATGCCGTTGAGTACGGTGTCCCTGCACAGTTGCACTTTTGGTCATATCCCAAAATGAGTTGAAAAAGGACAGATGCTGTTGGAAAGGGGAACAGGTGTGTTGGAAAGGGGAAAAAAGTTTTGGTCCGTGGATTTGGTGGTTAAGCAACTGTAACATTTGCTGAAGAAACAACATCTGTTACAGTGGGACTGGCAGATTTGGATAAAGTGGTATATAATCTGTGACCGCTATATAACGAAAATTAATAAGAAAAGAAAGAGAAAGGTATATATCCCCATCAGCAGTCAGTGTCCACCGTGCTCCCAGTTGGAAAAGGAGAGGTTGGCAACTGGAAGGTTTGGTGGAGGATACAGAGCTGTGTGGCTATGAAACTAATAGTAGCCTGAACCGAGTTAGACGCCATTCGGATCTGGAGACTGTGAGCCCTGTTAGCGTCACAGGGTCCACATGCCCACCCAGCCCAGGAACTCCCTGTTAACAACACAGGGGCCATTGAGTACGCTGACCGTGTGCGTAGGGGCCACACCTGTGGACAGCAGGCGCATCAGCAGCAGCAGGCCTGTTAATGCCACTGGGCTGCACAAGCAGGACTGTTAGGACAGGAGCTGGTCTTAACCGTTCTGCGTTACCAACTGTGGTGGTGGCCTGCATCCACCACCCGATCCCTGCCTACCTCTGGCCTAAAGCCGCAATGGGTTCAACACATGGAGGTGTGCTCTTTCGGAGCATAATAGAAGACTGCGCACCTCCTTGTTGGCTCCAGCCCCTTTTATAACCTGGGTCCGCCCCAAACCAGGGTGAACCACAATGCACCTCCTGGAGACAAAAGTAGAGTGACACGTCATGAGTGGCATAACTAGCGTCCTATTTGGAAACGCAACTTCAATGATGACCTCATGGCTGCCATGACCCAAACACCTCACCAGTCATCGTCTGAGCATCAATAATGCGGTGACAAGTCATAGGTGTGGGCCTCTGCAAGCCATTTGGGAGGACACCTGATGCCCTGTGGTCTATATGGGACCCCCACATCAGGGCCAGGGCCAAAGAGTTCATTACCGGACCTAGTCTCTGATGCAGGAAGTGCCTGAGCATGCTCAGTAGCATGAAATACAGTCTCTGAAAAAAGACTATCAGCTTTAGCATGGTGTCTAGGCACAAAACAGGACTTAGACCCGGCACGGAATGCAAGCACCTGTGCAAAGAGGCTTTTCACACTTAGTGTGGGAGCATGCGCTGTATCCCGAAATGAAAACTTAGCGTCAGGAATGGCACAGTCAGGCTGAGCATACTCACTAGGCGAAACACTGTAATTATGCTGCAGCTGGGGTACATCGGCACACGCATGCGCACTAGCTGCCTCTCCACACTTAGACGTGGAGGGGAAATTTGTCTTGGAGATGCTGTCTATGAACAGAAGGAAAAGCTAAAGGAAGCCTGACTTTCTATCCCTCCGAATTATGAAATGCAGCAATGAATTCCATGAGTTTGCTATAACATTAGCGTAGCAAAATGTGCATGAGGGTGTGATGTAGAGGTGCTAGAAATAGCTTGTCACCAGTGGGGCACTAATGGAATACAACAGCCAGTTCTATGATGCCACAAAATGGCAGTATTTTGTGCTATCATTATAGCTTATTAAAAACAGAGCACGAGGTTGTCATGCAGAGGTGCTGCACATAGATTTGCAGTAGTGTGAATTGACAAAAGTACAATAGCCACGTTTAGGATACAACTAGGTACAGTGAGTGTTTGCTAGTAAAATTGCTTAGTTTAAAAAAGTTGTAGTGTGCAATGCAGGCAGACGTGCTATGCAAATGTCTTTGCACTAGTGGGACTATAGCAAAGTCCAATAGCCACGTATAGGATGCCACTAGGTACACTGAGTGTGTGCTAGTATAATGGCTTCGTTATAATTTGTTGGAGTGTGCAACGCAGGCAGATGCGCTCTGCAAATGTCTTGGCACTAGTGGGACTATAGCAAAGTCCAATAGCCACGTATAGGATGCCACTAGGTACACTGTGTGTTTGCTAGTATAATGGATGAGTTTAAAAAAGATAGAGTGTGCAATGCAGGCAGACGTGCTGCAAATAACGTTCCAATACTGTGAATTGACAAAAGTACAATAGCCACGTTTAGGATACAACTAGGTACAGTGAGTGTTTGCTAGTATAATGGCTTCGTTATAATTAGTTGGAGTGTGCAACGCAGGCAGATGCGCTCTGCAAATGTCTTGGCACTAGTGGGACTATAGCAAAGTCCAATAGCCACGTATAGGATGCCACTAGGTACACTGACTGTTTGGTAGTATAATGGCTGAGTTTAAAAAAGTTAGAGTGTGCAATGCAGGCAGACGTGCTGCAAATAACGTTCCAATACTGTGAATTGACAAAAGTACAATAGCCACGTTTAGGATGCCACTAGGTACACTGACTGTTTGCTAGTATAATGGCTGAGTTTAAAAAAGTTAGAGTGTGCAATGCAGGCAGACGTGCTGCAAATAACGTTCCAATACTGTGAATTGACAAAAGTACAATAGCCACGTTTAGGATGCCACTAGGTACACTGACTGTTTGGTAGTATAATGGCTGAGTTTAAAAAAGTTAGAGTGTGCAATGCAGGCAGACGTGCTGCAAATAACGTTCCAATACTGTGAATTGACAAAAGTACAATAGCCACGTTTAGGATACAACTAGGTACAGTGAGTGTTTGCTAGTATAATGGCTGAGTTTAAAAAAGTTAGAGTGTGCAATGCAGGCAGACGTGCTGCAAATAACGTTCCAATACTGTGAATTGACAAAAGTACAATAGCCACGTTTAGGATGCCACTAGGTACACTGACTGTTTGCTAGTATAATGGCTGAGTTTAAAAAACTTGGAGTGTGCAATGCAGGCAGACGTGCTCTGCAAATGTCTTGGCACTAGTGGGACTATAGCAAAGTCCAATAGCCACGTATAGGATGCCACTAGGTACACTGAGTGTGTGCTAGTATAATGGCTTAGTTATAATTAGTTGGAGTGTGCAACGCAGGCAGATGTGCTCTGCAAATGTCTTGGCACTAGTGGGACTATAGCAAAGTCCAATAGCCACGTATAGGATGCCACTAGGTACACTGAGTGTGTGCTAGTATAATGGCTTCGTTATAATTAGTTGGAGTGTGCAACGCAGGCAGATGCGCTCTGCAAATGTCTTGGCACTAGTGGGACTATAGCAAAGTCCAATAGCCACGTATAGGATGCCACTAGGTACACTGAGTGTTTGCTAGTATAATGGCTTCGTTATAATTAGTTGGAGTGTGCAACGCAGGCAGATGCGCTCTGCAAATGTCTTGGCCCTAGTGGGACTATAGCAAAGTCCAATAGCCACGTTTAGGATGCCACTAGGTACACTGAGTGTTTGCTAGTATAATGGCTTAGTTATAATGAGTTGGAGTGTGCAACGCAGGCAGATGCGCTCTGCAAATGTCTTGGCACTAGTGGGACTATAGCAAAGTCCAATAGCCACGTATAGGATGCCACTAGGTACACTGAGTGTTTGCTAGTATAATGGCTTAGTTATAATGAGTTGGAGTGTGCAACGCAGGCAGATGCGCTCTGCAAATGTCTTGGCACTAGTGGGACTATAGCAAAGTCCAATAGCCACGTATAGGATGCCACTAGGTACACTGAGTGTTTGCTAGTATAATGGCTTCGTTATAATTAGTTGGAGTGTGCAATGCAGGCAGATGCGCTCTGCAAATGTCTTGGCACTAGTGGGACTATAGCAAAGTCCAATAGCCACGTATAGGATGCCACTAGGTACACTGAGTGTTTGCTAGTATAATGGCTTCGTTATAATTAGTTGGAGTGTGCAATGCAGGCAGATGCGCTCTGCAAATGTCTTGGCACTAGTGGGACTATAGCAAAGTCCAATAGCCACGTATAGGATGCCACTAGGTACACTGAGTGTTTGCTAGTATAATGGCTTCGTTATAATTTGTTGGAGTGTGCAACGCAGGCAGATGCGCTCTGCAAATATCTTTGCACTAGTGGGACTATAGCAAAGTCCAATAGCCACGTATAGGATGCCACTAGGTACACTGAGTGTTTGCTAGTATAATGGCTGAGTTTAAAAAACTTGGAGTGTGCAATGCAGGCAGATGTGCTCTGCTAATGTCTTTGCACTAGTGGGACTATAGCAAAGTCCAATAGCCACGTATAGGATGCCACTAGGTACACTGAGTGTTTGCTAGTATAATGGCTGAGTTTAAAAAACTTGGAGTGTGCAATGCAGGCAGATGTGCTCTGCTAATGTCTTTGCACTAGTGGGACTATAGCAAAGTCCAATAGCCACGTATAGGATGCCACTAGGTACACTGAGTGTTTGCTAGTAAAATTGCTTAGTTTAAAAAACTTGGAGTGTGCAATGCAGGCAGATGTGCTCTGCAAATGTCTTTGCACTAGTGGGACTATAGCAAAGTCCAATAGCCACAGATAGGATGCCACTAGGTACACTGAGTGTTTGCTAGTATAATGGCTTAGTTAGAATGAGTTGGAGTGTGCAGAGGACAAGAGGGTACAGTGGCAGGATTGTGGTGCTCTGGGTAGAGGAATGGAAGCCTGCCTTTCTATTCCCTCCTAATGGTGAAATGCAGGGAGGAAATCCCTGACCTTGGCTACACAGACGCTGTTGCTGTTTGCAGGACCTGTCACCTTAACTCTGACCCTGCCGGTACGAGCCCTTAAAAGGACTGCTAGAATGTGCTCTCCCTAAGCTGTCTAACGCTGTGTATGCAGCGCATACAGCTGTATCGGCGATAGGACAAAGGACGGAACTGCGACAGTGATGTCTGACACCAAAGACGCAGAAGGCAGATAATGGCGATCGTGAAGAAAATGTCCGGTTTTATAATGCAGGGACATGTGACATGCAGATCCTATCACACATGCCGTTGCTTCTCTGCCTCAAAGTCCACTTAGGTGTGTGTGTGTCTGTGATTGGCTGACATGCTGGCCCGCCCCACAAGACGCGCGCGCTTAGGGAAGGAAGACAAGAAAAAAAAAAAAAAAAATGGCGATCGCCATTATAGAAACAGCAGTGATCTGAAGGCGCTGTTCACGCACACTATACACTGAAATGTGATAATAGTTTGATTCACAGAGTGACTTACACTATTACAGCAGAAACCAAGCTAAGATTTAGCTGTTTTTTGGCTGCTAGAACCGTTCTCGAACGTTTCTAGAACTACCGAGCTTTTGCAAAAAGCTCGAGTTCTAGTTCGATCTAGAACAGGCCCCAAAATCACTCAAGCCTAGAACTGGAGAACCACGAACCACGAACCGCGCTCAACTCTACTCAGTACTCGTAACTAGTGATGAGTGGGCACTACCATGCTCGGGTGCTCAGTACTCGTAACTAGTGATGAGTGGGCACTACCATGCTCGGGTGCTCAGTACTCGTAACTAGTGATGAGTGGGCACTACCATGCTCGGGTGCTCAGTACTCGTAACTAGTGATGAGTGGGCACTACCATGCTCGGGTGCTCAGTACTCGTAACTAGTGATGAGTGGGCACTACCATGCTCGGGTGCTCAGTACTCGTAACTAGTGATGAGTGGGCACTACCATGCTCAGGTGCTCGGTACTAGGCCAAATTTTCCAATTCCGACCAGTGTCATTATATGGGTTAATAACAGTAACACGTCAATATTTCTCAGTGATACTGAGGGGTTTTTTTATGAAATGTCTTTTATGTTAGTTGTAAAGTTTTGTTAATATGATTTGCATTTATTTATGAAACTATGCAAAACTTCACAATCAATGGGAAAATGTCACAATTTTTTTATTTTATGTCTTTAAATTGGATGTTCATATCACAGAATCCTCATCAGAGAACATTTCCCACATGTCTACTTTATGTCACCATCATTTTTGAAACAATTGTTTTGTTAGGACGTTAGAAGGGTTAAGAGTTTTACAGTAATTTTTCCAATTTCCAACCAATCTTTTAAGGACCACACCACATCTGAAGTGACTTTGAGGGGGTTATGTAACAAAAAATACCCAAAAGTTAAACTATTTTAAAAATCACACCTTTTAATTGTTTGAAACCAAATTCAAGAAGATTAATCATCTTCTAGTTGTTTTACATGAATTAAAGTAATGTTTAATGGAAAAATGAAAATGTTACTTTTTCACACAAAAATATTGTTTTAGCCCCAAATTTTAAATTTTGACAAAAGTAACAGGATAAAATGGATCATATAATGTATTGTGTAATGAGGAAAACTACTGTTTCGGCAGACAGCAAAGCTCAGAAATGAAGGAGCACAATTTGATTTTTGGAGGGCAAAATTGGCTGTAATGGATAAAAGATTCGATGTCCCATTTGCCGAGCTCCTGATGTGCCAAAACAGTGGAAACCCCCACAAGTGATCAAGTGCCGCCCCCGCAGCAGATCGAACTGCTCGGATCCGGGGGGTGGTGTTCGTTCGTGGCTCAAGGGTCTCCAGACCCTGGGGCTTAGGGGCCACACTCAAATGTAAAAGGGGGGTATTTACAGGGAATTTGATGGTGTACGGTAATTGGGAGTACCGCCGCTGCCGTTGGGAGTACCCGGGGTGATGGAGTGGGGCAGCTAGGTGACGTTGCCCTCCAGGGGTGGGGACAGGCCCGGGACTCTCACTCAGCAATGAAGCAGACGCTAACAACAGGGTAAAACAAGTCTCTGAACGCTGTTGCCTGTCGAGGGGAGCTCATCCGGGTCCCGTCCCCTACAGCGCTGCCGGTGGTCTGTAACCTGCCCCCTGACACTAAAGGGGGCTTTACACGCTACGACATCACTAATGCAAACTCGTTGGGGTCACGGAATTTGTGACGCACATCCGGCCGCATTAGCGATGCCGTTGCATGTGACACCAATGAGCGATTTTGCATCGTTGCAAAAATGTGCAAAATCGCTCATCGGTGACATGGGGGTCCATTCTCAAAAATCATTACTGCAGCAGTAACGAGGTTGTTCCTCGTTCCTGCGGCAGCACACATCGCTCCGTGTGACACCGCAGGAACGAGAAAGCTCTCCTTACCTGCCTCCCAGCCGCTATGCGGAAGGAAGGAGGTGGGCGGGATGTTACGTCCCGCTCATCTCCGCCCCTCCGCTTCTATTGGGCGGCCGCTCAGTGACATCGCTGTGACACTGAACGAATCGCCCCCTTAGAAAGGAGGCGGTTCGCCGGTCAGGTAAGTAGTGTGACGGGTCTGGGCAATGTTGTGCGACACGGGCAGCGATTTGCCCGTGTCGCACAACAGATGGGGGCATGTACCCATGCTAGCGATATCGGTACTGATATCGCAGCGTGTAAAGCGGCCTTAAGTCTCAGATTGTCCACTGTGGTCCGGTAGCTTGGAGCTATCCGGGCCTCGCTCCCCACTCTGGCTAAGTGAAGGAGCCTGCTCTCAAGAGCTCACGCCTAGGACCCCAGCGGGCCGCCTGCCAGGAAAACCCCATCCCCCTCGTCGCACCAGTGCCCCTGATCTCCGAGCTTGTGGGAACAGTCCACAAAGGCCCCGCTCACGCCAGGCCAACCGCCAGGCCGCCCGAAGCCTCTCCCCGACCCAGGGTCTGTGAACCTCGTCGTCCTCTCGGTCCCGGGCCAGTGACAGGACCAGGCTGCCAGCCGTCTTCCCCAACAGGTCCCAGGCACCCAGCCCCAATCCCCTGCGACCGGGGGTCCGACCCCCCTAGGTCCAGACCACCGTCCGCAACCCAGCCTTCCTCCCCCCTGGGAGCTCCAACCCTCCGCCTCCCCAGAGCTCCTTACAGCCCGAGGGCCACCACCTGACTCTCTACTTGACACCTCCCACCTCCCTGTCTTCTGTCTGACCCCAAGGTGGGCGGCCCTATTCCTGCTTAAGCAGCCCACTGGTGTGCCTGACAGGTGCGGTGCAAAGTGTATCTTGGATTTGTGAATGCTGGTGGAGGCAGCACTGCAGGATGGAGACCCAGAACCATGGGGGGGGGTTGAATACTGCACGGGTAGGACAGTTTGTGCAGTACCCTTTGACGACCTGAATAGTCCAGGGGCGTCACAATCACATTTTGAAAACTATACCCATAAAGGAATTTATTTAGAGGTGTGGTGAACTTACAGATTCTTCACAGAATTTTATAACATTGAGCAGTGCAAATGAGAAAAAACATTTTTCCCACAAAAATGTTTCTTTAACACCAAATGTTTGATTGTCATAAGGGTAACAGGAGGAAATGGACCATACAATTTGTTGTGCAATTTATCATGAGTATACAGATACCCCACATGACTTTTTGATCACATTTTATTTCACTTTTTGGGGGAAGTATGATGAAAATGCATAGTTTATTTTTCCATGTTTTTTATTTTTATTTTTTTCTACACTGTTCACTGAAAAGGTTAAATAGTGTAACAGTTTTATAGATTGTGTGTTCTGGAGGTGGAAATAAAAATTATGTGAACTTTTTTGTTTTGTTTTGTTTAGTTTTTACATAAATATGCGTGTTTATTAGTATTATATATTTTACTTTTGTTTTAAATTTATTTTGATATTTTTTTTAAATATATTTGAATTGTTAACCTTTTATTGATTATTTTTTACTTGATTCCCCTATAAGCCATTAGCTTTTATTAATATGATTGCTAGTATAATGCATTCAGATGAAAAGCAATGCATTACACCTGTCAGTGTGACACAGGCACAAAGCCTCTTAGATAGAGTTGAGCGGATTGCTAATAATCCGAGTCCGGCGGATCCGTCGCGGGTTGTCACAGAAGTGTAGATCCGATCCGGAATCCAGCCCCATGTAAGTCAACGGGGAGGGGAGAGAGAGAGAAAGAGAGAGAGAGAGAGAGAGAGAGAAAAAAAAAAAACAAAAAAACCCCGAACCCGGATCGTGAAGCCGGATTCCCGGGTTCAGGTCAGATCCGGATAGGATGCTGAAACCGTGCGGATCCGGATTTTTACAGTTCGGCTCCGCTCAACACTACTCTTAGACCATGCTGCTGGCATAGTCTAACAGGTCACCGTAGCCAGCAAACCTTGAGGTCATTATTTGACATTGGGTTGCCATGGCAATGATAGGGACCCCCCGATCACATTGATCAGATAAGAGAGAGAATGCCTTACCTTTCCCAGAGTCCTAAATGCAGCGACTGCTATTGATCACAGCATTTAGGGGGTTACCACTAGCGGCAGTGTGGGCACCAACCCTGGATCTAACAGCCAAAGCTCAATTATCGCTTAAGCTGAGCACCCAGCAGTGATCATGCAGGAAGAGCATTCTGTGCCCCGCATGATTGGCATGATGTACCCATACATCATAGGTTGGCAACCCATTCCAGACCATGACATATTGGTACGCCAATGATAGATTTGCTGAAACTCTTTAGCTTATTCTCTACCCTAGCCCATTAGGAATACATTAAATCATCATGGTTGACAATTGGTCTATAGTTACCACTTGTCTCGGCAATCAACTGGCATATTTGCATGGTGTATCAGTGTATAAGTGCCATGTTAGCATACATGTAGAGAGAACAGACACAGAGATGTGTAAGGCTGGTTTCACATAACATTTTTACCTATGTTCAATGGTCCCATCGGAGCTTCCGACTGAAGCCCTTCCGCAAAACGGGTTTGGGACGCATGCGCCGACGAGAGCATTAACTATAATAGAGCAGATGGGGTCAGCGTGTGCTCTGTCTTCCACCATTTTCGGGCGTATACGCTTTCTGCAGGCGGACAACCAGACGTAGCAGACTACGTCTGGGTGTCAGCCTGCAAAGAGCACATACGCCCGAAAATAATGCAAGACAGAGGACACGGTGACTTCATATGCTCCATTATGGTCAATGGCCCCATCAGCGCATGCGTCCAAAACCCATTTTGCAGGGGGTTCGGACAGAAGCTTTGACGGGACCACTGAACGTAGGTAAAAACGCAATGTGAAGAGGCCCTAAGATATATTTTTGGCTTCAGCCAGTGGCGTCACTAGGGTCTGATGGGCCCCGGTGAAAATTTGATCTGCATCACTATACATTTCAGCTGAATTTGCATCCTTGGACGCATATGTCGCACCCAGGGATATGGAGTACTCGGTTCCAGGCAGTGCATGTTTTGGGAATGTCACGGTGGTGGCCGTTGCCCGGTTCCATGCCCTGGGCCCTTTTTGTAATGGGGGGTTTATTTACAGGGGATTAGAGTAATGTTCATATGTCACGCCACTTGCGGTGTTGCGGCTATAGATTTGGATCCGCTGCTGCAGAATTTCACTACTGGAGCTGGTGTTAATTGCAGCCTGAGTGGTAGGCCCTCCGCAATCAGGGCTGGGCTCCAGAGGATGTGTGATGTGACGGGTGTCGGTTTAAGGTAGTCCACACAGAGGGTTTAGTGCAACTGGTTTTTACTCACTGCTGGTTGATGGTAACAGGTTACCTGAGGCTGGCTGGTTTCACCTCCAGGTCCCCTTCGTCCCAGTTCTAGTTTAATACTCTGGTACCTTCTTCCCCTGCACCTGTCTCTGGTAAATGGGTACCGTGGTGTAGAGCAACTGGGGGACCCCGTCCGGTGCTTTTTCCACCTCTGTCCGCCTGATGGTAGCATGAACCCTATGGGGATGGAGTCTCTGGTCCTGTACCCGGTTCTCCCTTTGCTACTGAGTCTTCAGATTCTTAGGGTCCGCAAGGTCCTTGATGGTCCCCTCACTGTGCAGGTGTTAACAGGTCGGCTTGGAGCTCTTTCCTGTCCTAGGGTCCTGTACCCCGTTGGTGCGTAGTTCTGGGAGTACTCCACTTTACTCCACTGGCAACTACTCTCCTGGGTACCAGGTTACTGTTAACCCGAGTCAGCACGTCTCCACACTTCCACCTTCACTCCTCTCCTACTACTGTCTTTCTGACTACTCTCCACAGTCTGCCCCTCCCACCTAGTTAACTAGTGGACTGGACTGGCTCCACCTTTAGGCGGCCATCCATTGGTCCGACCCTAGCTTTGCACCATTGTATGTGGGATTGTTGGGGAAAAACTAGGATTACCTGGGTTTTTGTGGTGTTACCTGCACTAGTCTCCCGGGGCCCTAGGGGGTAGGCCCTGCATCCTTGTGGTGATGCAGCACCTTGATGGCTTCAGGGACGCTACACATAACCAGGTGAAATAGGTGCTGGATTCAGCGGGCCCCCTTCCTGCACGGACATGGTCCTAGATGCTGGAGTCAGCGACGCCCTTCCTGCACGGGCATGGTCCTAGATGCTGGAGTCAGCGGGCCCTCTTCCTGCATGGGCATGGTCCTAGATGCTGGAGTCAGCGGGCCCTCTTCCTGCATGGGCATGGTCCTAGATGCTGGAGTCAGCGGGCCCTCTTCCTGCACGGGCATGGTCCTAGATGCTGGAGTCAGCGGGCCCTCTTCCTGCACGGGCAAGGTCCTAGATGCTGGTTCAGCGACGCCTAGATGGTCCTAGATGCTGGAGAGAGCGGGCCCCCTTCCTGCACGAGCCCGGTTGAGGTTGCACCCTCTGCGACTGCAGTTATTATGCCCCTGGCTTCAGCTTTGTCCACAGTCCAAATGTAGAATCTGAATAAACTTTAAAACTTCATAACTTCATATTAATAGTTGTTAAGCTGAACTCCATTCCAGTAAAGCCGTAACTATCTCTGACAGGACCTGCAGAGCTCCAGCAAATGATCGCGGCACGGCGCCTGCCTCTCTCCTTCTGACATCGTTTAGCATACCTTAAAAACTTCAGTCTCACCTCACAATTTTCCTGCCATTAATTTTATTTTCAGTCCTGCTCCAGCCATCAGATAAGTTTTAGAAAGTTTTGCACTTTGCTGTGCTCTATCAACACAAAAGGAGAACAGAGACGACGATTACTTTTACTGCATCTTTCAGAACTAGCTCGTTTTATGTTTTAGAAGATCAAATCCTCTTTATAATATTATATCCAAGCAGAACAAAGAGACTGTTCAAGAGAAAATGTTAACGATGGTCACATCTTCAGATGTTAAAGCGTTTTGTAGTTTCAGCTCTCTTTTCAGAATAAGCTGTCCTGTGAACGTATAGAAGGAATGACATTAAAGGGGATGTCCAGGCTTTGGGTTCACGGTTGCAGCTTTATTTATGAGGCTGCAGACTTGTGAATATTCACAGCGCGCACAATATTCACTGTCAGGATTCTCCTATTTCGGTGCCTAACTACAAGTATACAATTTGCATACATATGGTCAAGTGTTGACTAGAAGTGCATGGCCAGGCAAGTCAAGTTGGAATGTGGCCAGAAGTATGCAAATGTATCACTTATGGTTATGTGACACCCTGGGCAAGCCAGGGGTCACAGGTAATGACATCACCACACCCTACACCCCGGTTAGGTACACCAAGGCTAAACCTTAAATCCTTGTTGCCTTCCTCCAGGGGCTGATGTCCACACTAGGGGGTGGAGCCAGGCGGTTGGTCTCCACCCACCAAGGAGTTCACAGTCCTGGAGGCGGGAAAACCAGGCAGTTAGTTGAAGTTAGGAGAAGTAGTTGAGTGCAGTGAAGTGAAGAGTGACGTGAGAGGTGAAAGTAGAAGAAGAAAAGTGACAGTTTTGAAGCCTGAAGTTGGTCCGGGTGTGTGCCCCGGACTGAGCCAGCAAGGTTAGCAGACGGTGGTGACCGTCTGCAGTGGAGGCTGATCGGAGTTGCCGAAAGGACCGTGGACGGGTGGTGGCCCGGCGGTACCGGACCGGTACACAAGGAGAAGCCAGCATCATTGGCAGGGGCCTTTCGGATCCCGGCAAGGCTAGGAGTCGCCGTGAATTTGCCAAATCCGTCAGTAAAGGGGACCTCCTGGGTCTCCAAACAGCTAAGTCCTGATTGAAGGCAACCGTCCAACCGTGAGAAAGAGACACCGCCACCGCCAGGGCACCAGTTTCTCTGGGTCAGCGCCTGCAGGCAAAGAAGGGTTCCTCCGGCCCATATCCAGGTCGGGGAGCGGGTAACCGGTGGGAACCCATCGCTACCAACATAGACTTAGGTGCAGGAAAAGAGACAGTCACCGCTAACTGCCGGGGAAAAGCAACAGCAGCCGTCCGTGGGAACCGTCTTTCCAGCCGTGTGTTTTACCGAGAACTGTGTCACCGTCTCAGGCTGAGTGAGTACCACAGTGCCGTGAGGCACCGCGCTGCCCCCGCGACCCTGCACCTCGCCAAGCCCCGCACAGGGCCTGCCATCCCTCATCCCTCCACTTCATCACTGGGCACCGGGACAACCACCCCCTACCCACGGAGGGGAGAACCAACAACTCTGCTGCTCCCAGTCACCGCTCCCGGGATCCCCATACAGAGCAGCAGTGGTGTTACTAAAAATCACCACAACCGTGGGTGGCGTCACGGACAATAAACAACAATCCACCCCAAAAACCAATCCCCTTTCACTCACGGGCGAGGAGCGCCGCTCGAGTCCCCGGGATCCGGCCCATCGCTCGAGCCACCGAGCAGCAGCAGGACGAAGCAGCAGCGGCGGCTGGACCCGAGCAGTAGGGAAAGCGCTGCGTCCCCTCCTCCGCCCGCGACAACTTGGCGTCACGAACAGGATCTTACCGCTCTGCCGTTGGGTAGAGGTGCGCCTTGTTACCGCCGGAGGTATCCGGCCAGAAAATTTTAGAAGCCGCCATCTTTGGCGCGAAAAGTTCCCGCTCGAGCGTCTCCTCGAGTAGTGGAGGCGCGAAGGCCAAAACCCCGCCCCGATAGAGGAGGAGCTGGAAAGAGGCTAAGGAGGACGAAATGGCGACTGGTCGTATGTAGCCGCGGCTATAAAGGCAGGGACGCCAGGACTCTCCAGCCATCTTGTTCCTGGGAGAGGCCGCCAGCAACATGTGGATGCCGTCTCGAAGCAGCGTAGCCCCCGCGCCTGGAACCACGGCGTGGGTGGAGATCCGGACCGCGCAGCTCTATCAGAGGCTGCAGGTCAAAATGCAGCTCCTCATGGAGGAGTGGGAGACCGACATGGCGGAGGTCATAGCGGCCGTGCGGAGACGCGAGGAGGAAGCTGAGGAAGGGAGGGTGAGTGACCCACGCCCCGGTGCCCTTGAAGGGCCGGTCATCGCGGCTGCGGGACCCGGTCCAAACCCTCTCCCCCTGCTACCCCCCTCGCCACCCGTCCCGGAAGCCGTGACCCCGCCACTAGGTTCGCTACCACCGCAACCGGTAGCGATACCCAGCATGCCCGCCCCGGCGGGCCGACCTGTAGGCGGAGCCCGTAGCCGACCGGAGGTGCTGTCGTGGAAAGCCCCGAAGTCCGAACCGGAGGCGTCCCCTGAGAAGTCCCCCGAGCCGGAGCCGACAGCCCGCTCCATGCCGAAGGCCCAGCAGCGGAAAGCCCCTGTGCCCATCCCCCACACCTCGGCTGAGGTTGCGCCGGGTTGCCGCTGCAAGGCGGCGTCCAAGGCCAAGTCACCGCGGGACCTGCCGCCCAGATCAACAGTAGTGGGCAGCGTCCGAGAGGTCTCGCGGGGCCCGACCCGTGCGCCGGAGCTTGCAGCAGCGCCGTACTGGGACAGGGAGCCGGTACCGTTGGGCCTGGAAATCGAGGAGAGAGAACGAAGGAAGGCGGAGATGGCGGCCCATACGTTCCGGGAGAAGGAGAGCCTGAGACAAGCTACCTTCCGGGTCCGGGGCCCGCTGTATGAGGGGCAGGTAAGGCGGTTTGATGTCCGCCGGGGCTATGGATTTATTTATGAACCGGGCCTGGAGGCCGAAGTGTTTATAGCCTGGTGGGATGTTAATGCTCACCTGCCAGAAGAGCACCCCGGTCGTAAACTGATGCCGGGCGACATAGTTCAATACACCCGGCACTGTGGGGAGAGGGGGTGGTTTGCGCTGGATGCAAAATTAAGGGGCAGCCAGGAGGCCCGAGTGAGCACCGCACCCCCTCCCTCAGGTGATGTGGAGGACTCTGAGTAAGGGCAGCGGAGCACCGTTGTCACCATCCCCGTTGGGACCACCTGTGTGTTTAAAGTTAAAAGTTATGAGAAAATGAAAGTGATCAACCGATGAAGTAACCTGATTGTCTACAACCGTGATTTGGAACCGGCCGTTGCCGGCATTGTTGTCCCCGTGGGGACCATCCACAGTTTTTACATAGAAACTTCTATGAACAGGCCCGAGAACTTGCAGGGCAACCACAAACGTTAGTGGGATGGAAATAAAAATGTTTTGTTGCAGCTAACCGTTACCGCCTCCGGAGAGGAAGGTTGGAGGGAGGGCCCGCAGTGGAGCAGGCTGGAGCCCAGCCACTACCGGAACCGGTGGCTACCCTCTGGAGCGGAAGGACAGATCCCGCTCGGGTAACTTGGTTCAGGACTGGGGTCAAGGGGTCAAGGGGTGCTGCCTGTTTCTTAGGGGCAGCATCAGGGCCAGGTTACTTGGGTGGGAGAGAGCGGCAGCAGCAACCGTTAAAACCGTTACCGTAACGTTTAAGTAAAGTGCCTCCCGTTGTGGGATGAAGTTATTATCATTGTATTATGTTTTTATCTTTTTTCAGAAAAATAAAACCGGTGTTGGACGGGCAGCCCGCGGACGGTCTGCATTTTGCTAAGGGGCAATGTGACGCCCTGGGCAAGCCAGGGGTCACAGGTAATAACATCACCACACCCTACACCCCGGTTAGGTACATCAAGGCTAAACCTTAAATCCTTGTTGCCTTCCTCCAGGGGCTGATGTCCACACAAGGGGGTGGAGCCAGGCGGTTGGTCTCCACCCACCAAGGAGTTCACAGTCCTGGAGGCGGGACAACCAGGCAGTTAGTTGAAGTTAGGAGAAGTAGTTGAGTGCAGTGAAGTGAAGAGTGAAGTGAGAGGTGAAAGTAGAAGAAGAAAAGTGACAGTTTTGAAGCCTGAAGTTGGTCCGGGTGTGTGCCCCGGACTGAGCCAGCAAGGTTAGCAGACGGTGGTGACCGTCTGCAGTGGAGGCTGATCGGAGTTGCCGAAAGGACCGTGGACGGGTGGTGGCCCAGCGGTACCGGACCGGTACACAAGGAGAAGCCAGCACCATTGGCAGGGGCCTTTCGGATCCCGGCAAGGCTAGGAGTCGCCGTGAATTTGCCAAATCCGTCAGTGAAGGGGACCTCCTGGGTCTCCAAACAGCTAAGTCCCGATTGAAAGCAACCGTCCAACCGTGAGAGAGAGACACCGCCACCGCCAGGGCACCAGTTTCTCAGGGCCAGCGCCTGCGGGCAAAGAAGGGCTCCTCCGGCCCATATCCAGGTCGGGGAGCGGGTAACCGGTGGGAACCCATCGCTACCAACATAGACTTAGGTGCAGGAAAAGAGACAGTCACTGCTAACTGCTGGGGAAAAGCAACAGCAGCCGTCCGTGGGAACCGTCTTTCCAGCCGTGTGTTTTACCGAGAACTGTGTCACCGTCTCAGGCTGAGTGAGTACCACAGTGCCGTGAGGCACCGCGCTGCCCCCGCGACCCTGCACCTCGCCAAGCCCCGCACCGGGCCTGCCATCCCTCATCCCTCCACTTCATCACTGGGCCCCGGGACAACCACCCCCTACCCACGGAGGGGAGAACCAACAACTCTGCTGCTCCCAGTCACCGCTCCCGGGATCCCCATACAGAGCAGCAGTGGTGTTACTAAAAATCACCACAACCGTGGGTGGCGTCACGGACAATAAACAACAATCCACCCCAAAAACCAATCCCCTTTCACTCACGGGCGAGGAGCGCCGCTCGAGTCCCCGGGATCCGGCCCATCGCTCGAGCCACCGAGCAGCAGCAGGCCGCAGCAGCAGCGGCGGCCGGACCCGAGCAGTAGGGAGAGCGCTGCGTCCCCTCCTCCGCCCGCGACAGTTACATGACTGTTTACTACCGAAGCCAGCACCAGAAAATTTTAACTTTGTGTATTGTGCACGTTATGGGGATTAATAAATCTGCATTTGTTTGCCAGGAGGTGTAGATTGCGTCTAGGAATATGGTCTAAAAAGTTCAGTCAATATAGCTACTGGTATGGTATTAATAGATCAATAAGTCTGTATACAGCAAAAAATACACTTAAAAAATAACCTTTAATGAGTCTCTTTAAAAAGAGGATTCATCATACCTCTATAAAAACAGTATCTGTCACAGAGTATGCCGTGCTATGATGCCCACTTCTTTCAGAGGGATCAAAGCACTCCGCCACAGGATATGTATATAAAACTGACCACCAAGCCGCAGATTAAGTACAGATCCATTCGCTGACAACACACCAGGGAACAAAATTGGCTAACCCCACTAATGTGTTGTCCATACAAATATGCAGTAATCCTTAAATAGGGGACCAAAGCAGACAAATACCCAACCTGTTGGTCAAGTAATAAACATTACCTTTCTGACCAGCAGGCATCAGTGGTTCAGAAAAAACATGTCAATGCTCCTAGATACCACAATTCACCGGAACAATTATACATGTAGATATATGGAACGGTCTCACCACTGCAGGTGCACTCAATTTCCACAATCATCCAGCGGACAGTTCCTAATCCTCATAGGCGTCTCCACAGTTCCTTTCAAACTAGACCTGGGATCCCTCTAGATTATAGGTTACTGTCCTTCCCAAATTCTCCTTCTCCCGACGCGTTTCATATGTCCCATAATCATCAGGGGAGCTTGAATGCGGAGATGTAGGTTCCTGTTGTGAAACCTTACAAGGGTTTGCTATAAGTAAAACAAAGATTGTAGGGAATAAACGGAGGATGCACACATAATTGAACCCCTCTTGCAACAAACTTTCCCAATAAAGGTATAAAAGAGCGGTTGACTTACCAAATGGTGACAGCATACATCATCCAGGCTGCACACCACTGCTCTACATTCACCGTGTTTAAATAGTCACTGCTCCTATGCCAGCGTGTGACCTCACATCCGCACATGCGCCCCCAGTCTCCATGTTAAACCGTGGAATGCAGCAATGGAACGCAAGGTCCCTCCGGAAGTGACGATCACTCTCCTGGCGCCTTAGTGACGTTCCCTTACCTGAACGTCTAAGCCGAACGCACATGCGTCCACAGCGCCCGCTTCCATTATGCAAACAAAGCTGAGACGTCACGATGGAGCGCTAATGCGTCCTCAAAGCCCGCCCCATTCATAGAATAGCAACAACGCCCAGCCAGCACTCCACTGCGCATGCGTGATGTCCATTATACAAATGAACGCTGCTATCCCTGTACCATAAACCGCCCTATTAATTAACGGTGCAATTAACGGTCCAATTAACAGTGCAATTAATTGCACCGTTTCTATAGGTGAAGGATTAGTGGTAGTTAGGAGGGATAGCCATCGCACGAGCGGGGGCGCCACACACCGCATTTTAAGGGTGCCAACCTCCGCGGCCAGGTAGGGAAAGTTGTTTTTGAGACAGAATAGTTGGTGGTGGAGTTGGTAGATTGTCTGTTCTTTCTTGCCTTTCTTTCCAGTCTTATTTGGGGTTTCGTTGTCAGCCTCTGGGTTCCTTCCTGGTCGTAGCCTTTTTTCCTCTGGTAATGTATTTTTTAACAGTTCTCCGAGTAGATTGTTGTTTATAGTTTGTGTCCTCAAGGGTCTCGTTAATTTCCCTCCCCACTTCCCCCTCCCCTTCCCCTCCCACCCACATCATACTCCCTGAGATTGGTACTTTCTATTGAGATCTAGCTTTATTGATAGGCCCTGGGTTTTAATGAACTAGCACATATCATCTGGTAGCAATTTCGCCCCCATTTTTCTATTTTCTGCATATTAATAGGGCGGTTTATGGTACAGGGATAGCAGCGTTCATTTGTATAATGGACATCACGCATGCGCAGTGGAGTGCTGGCTGGGCGTTGTTGCTATTCTATGAATGGGGCGGGCTTTGAGGATGCATTAGCGCTCCATCGTGACGTCTCAGCTTTGTTTGCATAATGGAGGCGGGTGCTGTGGACGCATGTGCGTTCGGCTTAGACGTTCAGGTAAGGGAACGTCACTAAGGCGCCAGGAGAGTGATCGTCACTTCCGGAGGGACCTTGCGTTCCATTGCTGCGTTCCACGGTTTAACATGGAGACCGGGGGCGCATGTGCGGATGTGAGGTCACACGCTGGCATAGGAGCGGCATCCTCCGTTTATTCCCTACAATCTTTGTTTTACTTATAGCAAACCCTTGTAAGGTTTCACAACAGGAACCTACATCTCCGCATTCAAGCTCCCCTGATGATTATGGGACATATGAAACGCGTCGGGAGAAGGAGAATTTGGGAAGGACAGTAACCTATAATCTAGAGGGATCCCAGGTCTAGTTTGAAAGGAACTGTGGAGACGCCTATAAGGATTAGGAACTGTCCGCTGGATGATTGTGGAAATTGAGTGCACCTGCAGTGGTGAGACCGTTCCATTTATCTACATGTATAATTGTTCCGGTGAATTGTGGTATCTAGGAGCATTGACATGTTTTTTCTGAACCACTGATGCCGGCTGGTCAGAAAGGTAATGTTTATTACTTGACCAACAGGTTGGGTATTTGTCTGCTTTGGTCCCCTATTTAAGGACTACTGCATATTTGTATGGACAACACATTAGTGGGGTTAGCCAATTTTGTTCCCTGGTGTGTTGTCAGCGAATGGATCTGTACTTAATCTGCGGCTTGGTGGTCAGTTTTATATACATATCCTGTGGCGGAGTGCTTTGATCCCTCTGAAAGAAGTGGGCATCATAGCACGGCATACTCTGTGACAGATACTGTTTTTATAGAGGTATGATGAATCCTCTTTTTAAAGAGACTCATTAAAGGTTATTTTTTAAGTGTGTAAAAAGTTCAGCACCAAATCTGCATCTCTTGGCAAAAAAACACAGTTTTCTGCCATGAGATGCAGGTCTGTGAACTCAGTGACCTCACCTGAGTTCATTGCGGTCTCCAGAGGTCAGGTTACCTGTGGCCATAGGTGGAGGATCGTGGAAACCTCCAGCTGTGACCACAAATAATCTAAGTGATGTCACCACTCAACGCTGTGCTTCAGTCACTGCCTGAAGTTACAGTATGTGGACATGTTCAATGGCCACTCGCTGTCAGTTCACATGTAGCAGAGCTGTAATCGAAGTGGGACCTTTTGTGGATTACATTGGACCTGGGTCTTTTGGGGGTTAAAAAGTGGTGAAAAAGTGTGGGTTATTTTGTATTTTTTTCAAATTAAAGATTTTTTTCAGTGTTTGTGTTTATTTACTTTCACTTACAGATTAGTAATGGGGGGGTCTCATAGCAACTCCCATTACTAATCTAGGGCTTAGTGGCAGCTATGGGCTGCCATTAACCCCCTACTAGCCTGATTGCCACTGCACCAGGGCGATCGGGAAGAGACGGGTAAAAAAAAATAAAAAAAAGCAAATTCCTGCCAGCAGATGGAAATTCGGTGCTGAAATCTGATGCAGACGATTTCAGCACCAAATGTGCACCTCCTGGCAAAAAACCGCGGCAAAAATCGTGGAAAAATAAGCGCGGCAATAAACCGCGGCAAAAAACCGCGGCAAAAAATGCATCAAAATGTTGCGTTTTTTTGCCAGGAGGTGTAGATTGAATGCAGGAATATGGTGTAAAAATTTCAGCACAAAATCTGCATCTCTTTGCCAAAAAAACTGTGATTTTTCTGCTAGGAGATGCAGGTCTGTGAACTCAGTGACCTCCACCTGAGGTCAGGTTACCTGCGATCACAGGTGAAGGACCGTGATAACCTCCAGCTGTGACCGCAAATGACCTGAGTGACATCACCACTCATTGCACAGCTCATTCATTCTCTGGGGCTCACAGAGAGCGGTCGTGCTCTATGGACTCTCTTTGTGATATTCAGATGTAGCAGAGCAGAAGCGGCGTGGGACCTCCTGTGGGTTACGTCGGACCTGGAGGGGTGTGTTGGGCATTAATAAAGTGGAGAAGGAGGGGGTGTTTGTATTTTATTTCAAATAAAGGATTTTTCTCTGTCTGTGTTTATTTACATTCACTTACAGGTTTGTGTGATGCAGGTATCTGATAGACGCCTGTGCCATCACTAACCTAGGGTTTAGTAGCAGCTGTATGCTGCTATTAACCTCTCATTGCCCCTATTGGCACCGCATCAGGCCACCGGGAAGAGCCGGTATCGCACCGGGATTGTCACATCTAATAGATGTGGCAATACTGGGCAGCTGCGGGCTGGAATACCAGCTCCCAGCTGGCGTTATCATGGCTGGAGATGAACAATCGTTTTTTTTAATTATGTTAAAAAAAAAAAAAGTCGCATACGGTTTCACCGGAATCACACATGCGAGGGACTCGCACGAGTCTGCCATGGCATCACCCGACAAAGCCTCGCACGTGTGACTGGATACACAGCACAGATACAGCCCGACAGCTGGGGCTGCAGTCGCGGGCAATATCTGTGCTTCCAATTGTTTATTTTTTACCACGATACTGACCTGCACACACTTGCACTGTTTTCCCCGCCCACCGGCCATCCTGGCACCTGTGATTGGTTGCACGCAGCTGACACGCTGCCACTCAGGGTGGGGGTGCGTGTACCTGCAACCAATTACACGCGCCGGGCAAACAATCAATATTGAATTGTCGGCTCTGGAAGGTAAAAGCGTGACCCGGAAGGAGTGTGCCGCCATGACAGTGCCTCGGTGAGTACACCACGCTCGCTCCTACCCCCCTATCCCCTCCACAAATGTTTTTAATCTCCGGATTCTGGTCCCCATTGACTTATATGGGCACAGAATTCCGGAGCGGATTGGACTCTTTTTAAAATCTGGCAGTGATCCGCCGGTACCAGATTTTTGGGCGTTCGATCAGCTCTACCCCTGACCAAACCTACTGATGGTCCCTGGAGTCCCTCACTACTCTAGATAGGTTCCGCACCTATATGCCGAGTCGGATCCATAACTGTAGGTATCCCTAGTGCTGGGCCCTAAATAGGGAACAAGTGGTATGAGCTCTTCATAAACCCAACTAAACACTATAGAAGACACAAGGAGGACACACAGGGGAAAATACATGAATACTTATCCACAGATGACTCAGGTAGAAGCTCAGCAAAGTATTCAGCAACGGTACCACGGAGGAGTACAAGCCACCTGCTTGAAACCAAGGCTTGAATAAACTGAAGAATATCACCAGCACCAGTCCAAGGAAGGAAGGGGAATTTAAGCACCAAGGTAATGCTGATGATCAGCAGCTGGGTGGAAAGCGATTTCCTGCTGGATTTAAAAGGGGGAAAGATAAATCCAGCAGGAAAGCTACTATACCAATGAATACGGACAGTAGGAACAATGGAAAGTTAGGGAGCATTCTGTGCAGCCAAACGCTGTGACCTTCTATTGCCCGAAAGCACATGACTGTCTGTCACCCATGACAATCAATGAACACAGACCCAGAGCAGATAACCCAAACACAACCCTTGGAAAAAATGGTGCTGTTTCTGGGAAAATAACCTTCCTCATATACGGTTTGAATGACCCATGCAGTACATATGGCATTCTCTTGATTGACTGGAGGCTCCATGCAATTCTACAGGAGACATTTCAGGACCCCTAAAGCACTTTATTTTTTTAATTTAAATTCTAAAATTAAATTTTTCAAACAGCCACTACTTTTCCTAATAAAAATAAAAAGCTAAAAAATTATCATCTAAGTAATAGAAGAAAAAAATGTCCTTTCTGTGTAGAAGAAGCATTCTGATTAAAGTCAACTGTAGTGTGCCGGGGAGAGTTTGTCATATTGATTTATTCATTTAGGTGTAATATAAAAGACTGCGCAGAAAAGGCTGGATGAATTAGAAAGGCTTCATGTTTTCATATATAGTGTATAAAAGCCACCTCATCACTTCAGTACAGCTGTAGCAGATGAAAGGCATTCATTATTTATCTCGCGGTTGAGATGAATTAGGTATTTACGTGTTCTCGTTGCTCGCGGACTAATTATCCGGCTTCTTCTTCACATTCCTGACTTGTCATGGTTCACTTATGTGTGCGCAGGATGTCCAGCGGAAGAGAACTCCTGAATATTTATACATCTAAAAGCTTAAAATAATAAAACTACCGTATTTTTTAGACTATAAGATGCAGTTTTCCTCCCAAAATTGGGGAGGAAAATAAGGGGTGCGTCTTATATTCCGAATGTAGCTTACAGGGAGGTGGAGAATGGGTCTTATATTCCAAATGTAGCTTACAGGGAAGTGGAGAATGGGTGCAGTGCTGGCCGCCGTGCGGGCTGTGGTGGGGGTTGTGCTGACTGCGGTGCGGGCAGGGCCAGATTAAGGTTGGTGGGGGCCCCTGGGCAGAAAA
Source organism: Anomaloglossus baeobatrachus (assembly GCF_048569485.1). Classification (NCBI taxonomy): domain Eukaryota; kingdom Metazoa; phylum Chordata; class Amphibia; order Anura; family Aromobatidae; genus Anomaloglossus; species Anomaloglossus baeobatrachus. Next base: position 38,278,579 of record NC_134353.1, on the reverse strand, counting down.
TCTGGTGGGGGCCCCATAACGTTAACATTTTTAGCCATAACAGTAGAGCACGAACTGTAGCATTTAGATATAAATCCAATGAACATTTATCTTATCCTGTTCTGCCACATTCAGATTTACAGCACTACAATACACACACAGTCCAGGATAAATCACAGCTGTCCACTTACACACAGAAAGTAGAGTTAAGGCTGCTTTACACATTTCGATCTCGTATGCGATCGCACACGCCCCCATCGTATGTGCGGAACAGGCAATTTGTTGCCCGTGTCGCACAAACGATTAACCCCCGTCACACGTACTTACCTTCCAAATGACCTCGCTGTGGGCGGCGAACATCCACTTCCTGAAGTGAAAGGGACGTCACACAGCGGCCGGCCAATAGAAGCGGAGGGGCGGAGATGAGCGGGACGTAAACATCCCGCCCACCTCCTTCCTTCCGCATTGCCGGCGGGACGCAGGTAAGCTGTGTTCATCGTTCCCGGGGTATCACATGGAGCGATGTGTGCTGCCTCAAGAACGATGAACAAAGAGACGTTCAATTTTTAGAAAATGAACGACGTGTATGCAATCAACGTTTTAACGCACAATCAGGGTCGCACGTAGCTGTCACACACTACAATATCACTAACGATGCCGGATGTGCGTCACTTACGACGTGACCCCGCCGAGACATCGTTAGATATATTGTAGCGTGTAAAGCCCGCTTTTGTCACATATTTTTTATTGATCCCAATGTTAAGGCAGCCAGGGCCAGCTCCAGGGTTTTGTGGCCTCCGGGTGAGTCTCAGTGGGCCCCATCCACACACAGACACGCGCACACACATACAGGCATGCGTATATATACATATTTGAAGACAAATTCAGAAAAATACATATAAACAGACAAATATATGCACAGTCATATACACTGACATACATGCAGACACAGACGCATTAGGGCTCGTGCGCACGTTGTGTAATTCCATGCATTTACGCTGCGTATAGCACTGCAGTGTAAATGCATGCGTCCTGCGTCCCCAGCACGATCTATGTAGATTGTGCATGCCACGTGCGCACGTTGCTTTTATGAACGCAGCGATTTGGATGCTAAAATGTTGACCCAAATCCGTGCGTTCATAAAATGAGCATGTCAATTATTCCGTGCGTTCTGGATGCAGCTCCCGCTCTGTCTATGGTGGGGGCAGCAGCCAGAGCGCATGAAATCGGCTTTTTTTGTACAGAAAAACTGCATCCATTATGCAGTGTTTCTGCAGCGATTTGACGCGCACATGTGCTGTCAAATCGCTGCAGAATATTCAGCAGTTACGTGCGCATGAGCCCTTACAGGTATTAATATGGGAAAGTCGCCAGCAGCCTCACTCACCTCTCCCGCTTGTTTCCATCCAACTCCTTCAGGACATGTGGCTGTTTCACGATGGCTGTCACTAACACACATGACTGCACACTGACAGCACTGCTGTATATACATCACAGGAGGGGCTGGGGGCTACAATATATACATTACAGGAGGGGCAGGGGGCATAGACGTTACTGGAGTGGCAAACAGCTCTGGTGGTGTACTCATCACTGCGATGGGTGACATAGCGCTCTGGGGAACCCATATAGTTCTGGGGGGGGGGGGGGCGCACAGACTGCTCTAATTCATATATACACACACAGTACTGCTTCTTACACACATCTCTGACACACACACACACACTACAATGCACCCCCCATCACCCCCTACACACACACACACACACACACACAATACAATGCACCCCCCATTACCCTTACACACACACGCACACACAATACAATGCACCCCCCATTACCCCTACACACACACGCACACACAATACAATGCACCCCCCATTACCCCTACACACACACAATACAATGCACCCCCCATTACCCTTACACACACACGCACACACAATACAATGCACCCCCCATTACCCCTACACACACACACACAATACAATGCACCCCCCATTACCCCTACACACACACACACACAATACAATGCACCCCCCATTACCCCTACACACACACACACACACACAATACAACCCCCACTACCCCTACACACACACACACACACATACAATGCACCCCCCATTACCCCTACACACACACACACAATACAATGCACCCCCCATTACCCCCACACACACACAATACAATGCACCCCCCATTACCCCCACACACACACAATACAATGCACCCCCCATTACCCCCACACATACACACACAATACAATGCACCCCCCATTACCCCCACACACACACACACAATACAATGCACCCCCCATTACCCACACACACACACAATACAATGCACCCCCCATTACCCCTCCCCACACACAATACAATGCACCCCCCATTACCCCTCCCCACACACAATACAATGCACCCCCCATTACCTCTCCCCACACACAATACAATGCACCCCCCATTACCCCTCCCCACACACAATACAATGCACCCCCCACACACACACACACAATACAATGCACCCCCCATTACCCCTCCCCCTACACACACACACACACACACACACAATACAATGCACCCCCATTACCCCTCCCCCCCCCACACACAATACAATGCACCCCCATTACCCCTCCCCCCACACACAATGCACCCCCCATTACCCCTCTCCCCACACACAATACAATGCACCCCCCATTACCCCTACACACACACGCGCACACAATACAATGCACCCCCCATTACCCCTACACACACACGCGCACACAATACAATGCACCCCCCATTACCCCTACGCACACACGCACACACAATACAACCCCCATTACCCCTACACACACACACAATACACCCCCCATTACCCCTACACACACACACAATACACCCCCCATTACCCCTACACACACACACACACACACACAATACACCCCCCATTACCCCTACACACACACACACATAATACAATGCACCCCCCATTACCCCCCCCCACACACACACACACACACACACACAATACAATGCACCCCCCATTACCCCTCCCCACACACAATACAATGCACCCCCCATTACCCCTCCCCACACACAATACAATGCACCCCCCATTACCCCTCCCCACACACACAATACAATGCACCCCCCATTACCCCTCCCCACACACAATACAATGCACCCCCCATTACCCCTCCCCACACACAATACAATGCACCCCCCATTACCCCTCCCCCCACACACATACACACACACACACACACTACAATACACCCCCATTACCCCTCCCCCTACACACACAATTACAATGCACCCCCATTACCCCTCCCCCCACACACATTACCCCTCTCCCCACACACAATACAATGCACCCCCCATTACCCCTCTCCCCACACACACAATACAATGCACCCCCCATTACCCCTCTCCCCACACACACAATACAATGCACCCCCCATTACCCCTCTCCCCACACACAATACAATGCACCCCCCATTACCCCTCTCCCCACACACAATACAATGCACCCCCCATTACCCCTCTCCCCACACACAATACAATGCACCCATTACCCCTCTCCCCACACACACACAATACAATGCACCCCTCATGACCTCTCCCCCCACACACAATACACCCTCCATTACCCCTCCCCCCCACACACAATACAGTGCACCCTCCATTACCCCTCCCTCCACACACAATACAATGCACCCTCCATTACCCCTCCCCCCACCACACAATACAATGCACCCTCCATTACCCCTCCCCCCACACACAATACAACCCTCATCACCCCCTACACACACAAATTACACTGCTCCATCCCTACACACTCCTGCCTCCCCCCCTCCCTCGGAATACAGTGCTCCTCCTCTGCCTGTCACAGAGCTGTGTTCCTTCACAAATGTTCCCCGTTGTGTACTCTGCCCCTCCTCACTCATCCCCATTAATTACACTTGTGTCTTCAGCTCCTTCATGGAGCGCTCGCTTCCTCATGTCCCCAGTGTGGCGCCGGCAGCACTGTGATGACGTCAGCAAGGTGCTGATCTCATCACGTTGCTGCACGTCGGGGGCGGGGCCGGGTCCCGGCGCGCTGTTCAAATGTATTTACGTCTGAAAGACGCAAATACATTTGAATAGGAACGGAAACAGGAAGCTGCGGTCATCGGCTCTGCTGCGCTCCTCTGCAGTGTACATGCCGGCACACAGCAGAGCCGGCGCACAGCAGAGCCGGCACACAGCAGAGCCGGCACACAGCAGAGCCGGCACACAGCGCTGCCTCCTGCTCCTGCTAGTGTGCCTGGCATGTAAGGAGCGCAGCGGGGACAGCAGACAGCGGCCCACCACACCGTGCCCCTACTTCTAGGTACGGCCGCAGCACATAGCAGGGAGCATTAGCACACCTCTGACCCCGGAAGTTCAAGCGGCCGCTGGTACTTCCGAGGTCAATCAGCGTCCTGTGCCCGCAGTTTGTTTCTGCGTCTTAAAGACGCAGATGCAAATAAATAGCGGTGCCCCCCCCCCGAAAACACAGCTGATTTATTAGACTGTCTTTACGGAGGGGGAGAGGGTGTGAAAAAAAAAATGCTGACAGGTGCCTAGTGCCAAGTATGGTGGGGGTCCCCTTAGAAGCTCTTTTGGTGGGGGCCCCTGGGCTCCAGCCCCGCCTGCCCCGCCTATAATCCGGCCCTGGGTGCGGGCTGTGCTGGGGGCTGTGTTGGCTGCCGTGCGGGCTGTGGTGGGGGCTGTGCTGGCTGCGGTGGTAACTGTCTGTATGGCGGCTGTTTATGCGGAAGGCTGTCTGTGCCAGCGGCTGGCTGGCTGTGTGTGTGACGCCCTGGCAAAACCAGGTTGTCACAAACAGTTCACATCCTCATTGTCACCACCAAAACCCACACTTAGGCATAACACACATCATTAAACCCTAGCCACCCCCTCATGATAAAAAAGACACACCAGTGGGCGGGATCAGGCGGATGAGAATGCCCACCTAGGGATCCTGAGGTGTCAGAGGCAGGAACACGTCAGATGAGTAGAGAGTTGACAGTTGAAGTGTGGAGAGCTGACAGCAGTGTAGTCAGGGGTCACAGCCCTTGGACTACCTGGCTAGGTGGCAAACAGTGAGCAGGGCCACAGGTGACGAAGATCCGGTCACGGGAGACCTAAAGTGGATGGGGGCAGGGCTGTAGTCCACCGGTACCGACAGTGGGAATCCTGTCCGGAGGCCGTGCACAGTCAGGGTGCCTGGACCCTAGGGCGAGGAAGGTTGCAAGCCCCTCTCCAATTGACCAGCCAAGGTTCCAGACTTTGTCCCATTAACTGCCCAGATAGAGCGAAACGGAAGCCCAACGCGGGGGATAGGGTGACCGTCAGAACCCACTGAAATCCCAAGGGTCAGCTTTCGCGGGCCACAGCGCCCAACACATACAGAATTGGAGGTGGATTTCTCCATTCCATACGAAGTCATCCAGAAGGAAAGACAAACACAAAGTGCAGGAGGAAGGGATACCTGTTCATTAACCAGGGTGCGGGACCCAAATGCAACCTCCTAAGGCAGCCAGCCACTGGCAACTTGGTTTACTACTGGACTTGTATGAAGTTTGTGATGCCCTGGACTAGCCAGGTAGTCACAGGTAGACCCCCGCACAACACCTGTCCCCCCAATAAGGTAACATTAGCCAACCATTAAAACCTAGTCCCCTCCCTCAGTGCTTTATGGACACACCAGAGGGTGGAGCCAGGCAGTTGGCCACGCCCACCGAGTTCAGAGGGCCTGAGGCAGGAGAGAAGTCAGTCAGTAGTCAGTGAGTCAAGGAGTAGTAGTGAGAGGCGTCTGACAGGTGCTGGGGTTGGAGCCTGGGCACCTTTGGCTAGGAGACAGACGGTGGCCTTAGCCTGCAGGAGCCGGGAAGACTGCTCAGTGGAACCGTGGTGGACTGGGACAGGGTAGTGGCTCGCTGGTACCAACCCGGGGAACCGACTCGGAAACCGGAGCACACAGGGGGGTACTCAGACCCTGAAACGAGGTCCAGAATCCACTGGACTGAGTTAATTAACTGATTGTAGTCTGGACTATAGGTCCTTTCCCACCCAAGTCACGACTGAAGACAACAGCCCAGCGAGGGGGATAGAAAGCCACCGCACAGGCAGAGAGATCCCACGGGCCAGCGTCTGTGGGCAAAAGGGCTCTCCCGACATACATACAGCCGGGGAGCGGACTCCCGTCGCTGAAGCGCAGGCAACCCAAATACACTACACGGTGCAGGAAAAAGGCCAAGACCACCGAACCAGGTGGGGGACCAGATGCAGCCGGCTACGGGCACCGACCACCATCAACTTGGCTCATCAGAGACTTGTGTGTGTCAATAACAGTGAGTACAACAGTGCCATCCAGCCGCGCACCGCCCAGCTACCCCTAACGGGTCCCGGGTCCACCATCCCTGCCCATGGAGGGGTTAACAACTTTTTGCATAAACATCTCCCCCGGGAGCCCCGTAACTGCAGCAGGGGTGTTTACCTTCACCACATCCCGTGGGTGGCGTCACGAACTCAAGTGCGACTCCGGCCGTGCACCTACCTAACCCCCCACCAAAAACGCCAGTATCCCCTTTCAGAATGAAGTGACCCCAGCTCCAGAGGCGCTCGAGCCACCCACCAACGAGCCCGGATCCGAGTGGCTCGGCTGCAGCTGAGCGCGGGGCGGTACAAGTTACTGAACTGTGAGTAGACCATTGTCCCCCAGTCCGGCCCCGCGAGCCACCTCCTGTAGCCATCACTCCCGTGTTACATTCTCGGGCCCCGGGACTACACCTCCCCTACCAGTGGAGGGGATCCCACCTTGCTGCCCCGCTCCATCAGCCCCGGGCGCCCCATCACCAGGCAGCGGCGGTGTCACCATCCCTCACCGCAACCCACGGGTGGCGTCACAGACACAACAACTCCCCTTTAAATATCCCCTTTCTGACGGTTGTGAGGACGGGCGGCCGTGAGAGCCCAGGTCCGGTCACCACTCGAGCCACAGCAGCAAACTCGGATCCGAGCAGGGCCCCGTGGGAAGTGCCAGCGGCCCACACCCGCAACATGTGGGAGGAGGGGCTATCAGGCGGGTCAGGAGCAGGGCCATGAAGGAGGCTCAGTCATCCACACCTTTAGGGGTATTCCTGAGACTAGGGATAGCAGAGGGCAGCAAAGCCTGATGGTCAGTGTCAGCTTAGGAGCCCTGGTTTCCAGTTGGTGATCACTGCTGTAGTGACATTATCGCTACGGCAGCGTCACACGCACATACCTTTTCAGCGACGTCGCTGTGACCGCCGAACAATCAGTCCTTCAAGGGGGAGTTGCGTTCTGCATCATAGCGATGTCACTGCGGCTTCACTAAGCGGCCACCCAATAGCAGAGGAGGGGCGGAGATGAGTGGCCGGAACATGCCGCCCACCTCCTTCCTTCCTCATTGCCGGTGGACGCAGGTAAGGAGATGTTCATCGTTCCTGCGGTGTCACACAGAGCGATGTGTGACGCTGCAGGAGCGACGAAAAACCAGCGGCATGCACCACCAACGATATTATGAAAAGGAGCGACCTGTTAGCGATTTTTGACGTTTTTAAGATCGTTGATCGTCGCTCCTTGGTGTCACACGCTGCGATGTCGCTAACGGCGCCGGATGTGCGTCACTAACGACGTGACCCCGACGATATATTGTTAGCGATGTCGCAGCGTGTAAAGCACCCTTTAGTATCATATGATAACACTGTAGCGTACCTCACTACTTATCTTTAAGGTGTTCTGCATCGGTACCTGATTCCTTTCAGATGGTGACCTTGAGTCAACTGTCATCTAAATTGGTTGGTTTTGTTAAGTTTCATCCCCCAAAAATTTGTTCTGGTTAAAATTCTCTATTGTCATTAGTTTTATTTCTTTATTTTACTCTCTAACCTAGCGCCAATAATTCCACAGCGCGTTACAGACATCATTGTCCACAATAGGGCTCACAATCCAAAGTTTCAGTATGTCTCAGAATTGTAGGAAACAATAAAATCCAGAGAAAACCCACAGAGCTCATATAGTCTCTTTACAGAGTTGAACCCAGGACCTTAGCGCTGAAAACTAAAAGCGCTAACCACTGAGCCACCATGTGCCAACCACTGAGTCACTGTTATGTTTAAAAAACATATAAAAAAAACATATGCTTATGTTTTAAGGAGAAGATGTGAGAAAGGTTGCAGGAAGCAAAAACTTAGCAATTTAGGTCTAGTGTCGTCTGAGCTATGACAATCAATTGAATTGAATGTTGTTTCTTCTATTTCAATGTCATTAAATGTAATAAATATACAAGTAAACAACAAAGAATAAAGTAATGTAATAAAAAAATTACCCTGCACAAGAATGCAGCCGCGCGTGACGGTATAAATTACTACGTCTCAGTGTCACACGAAAAATATGTCTCTGTACTGTTATAGCCAGTAAATAGAAACCGGCACAAAAACGGGATATTTCTCACCATCTTTCTCGTTAGCCATTAGAAGGTATCAACCATTGAGGATTCTCCATTTCTCATAGTTTGATGCCGTGAAGCAGACTTTCTTTTTGGAGCTTGGTAGTCAGAGTTTGCATAAATGGAGTTCCTGTGTTTCCATAATGGTGCCTCTTACGGGGATCATTGCTCATCCTTATGTTTGAAGACCAGTAATGTGGCCAGTTGTGTATTTGACAATATGCACCAAAGATCTGGAGCCTATGATTTCGGGAATAAGGGGTGGCCCCTGCATGAAAGAAAAAAGAATAGTTCTTTATCACTCACGCTCCTCCACACCAAAAAGTAAAAAAAAAAAGGCCTCTTTTCAGAAGTGGTTTGGAGGACAGTGTGGCGGGCATTGCATTGAACATGGACAAAACAGAACTCATCATCTTTCCCCCATCTCACTCTACCACCCCACCTGACCTGTCTGTCAAAGTCAATGGCTGCTCATTCTCCCCAGTCCCGGAAGCTCGCTACCTTGGGATAAGCTTTGACTGTGCTCTCTCTTTCAAGCCACATATCCAAGCCTTCTTCATCTCCTGCCGACTACAACACAAAAATATCTCCCGGATCTGTATATTCCTGCAAAAACACCAGTCATTGCCCTTATTATTGCCCAGCTCGACTATTGCAACCTCCTGCTCTGTGGCCTCCCATCTAACACTCTTGCACCCCTCCAATCTATCCTACAATCTGCTTCCCGGCTAATCCACCTGTCCCCTCGCTATACCCTGATCTCTCCTCTCTGCTAATCTCCTCTCTTGCTTCCCATTGCCCAAAGACTCCAGATCAAAACCCTAACCATGACATACAAAGCCATTCATAATCTGTCTCCTCCATAGATCTGTGACCTAGTCTCCCGGTACTTACCTGCACATAACCTCCGATCCTCACAAAATCTCCTTTCCTCTTCTCTTATCTCATCTTCCCACCATCACATACAAGATTACTCCCACAAGTTCCCGAATACTCTCAATCTCTCTAACACAACATATCAGACCCTTACGTATCGTGGAAAGCTTCAAAAGGAACCTGAAGACCCACCTCTTCCGACAAGCCTACAACCTTCAGTAACCCTCAGTTCCCTATAGCGCCACACGACCATCTCTACCCTCACTTACTGTATCCTCACCTATCCCTTGTAGACTGTGAGGCCTCGCGGGCAGAGTCCTCTCTCCTCCTGTAAACTGTGAGGCCTCGCGGGTAGGGTCCTCTCTCCTCCTGTAGACTGTGAACCCTCACAGGCAGGGTCCTCTCTCCTCCTGTAGACTGTGAGCCCTCACAGGCAGGGTCCTCTCTCCTCCTGTAGACTGTGAGCCCTCACAGGCAGGGTCCTCTCTCCTCCTGTAGATTGTGATCCCTCGTGGGCAGGGTCCTCTCTCCTCCTATAGATTGTGATCCCTCGTGGGCAGGGTCTTCTCTCCTCCTGTAGACTGTGAGCCCTAGTGGGCAGGGTAATCTCTCCTCCTGTAGATTGTGATCCCTCGTGGCCAGGGTCTTCTCTCCTCCTGTAGACTGTGAGCCCTCACAGGCAGGGTCCTCTCTCCTCCTGTAGATTGTGATCCCTCGTGGGCAGGGTCCTCTCTCCTCCTATAGATTGTGATCCCTCGTGGGCAGGGTCTTCTCTCCTCCTGTAGACTGTGAGCCCTAGTGGGCAGGGTCCTCTCTCCTCCTGTAGATTGTGATCCCTCGTGGCCAGGGTCTTCTCTCCTCCTGTAGACTGTGAGCCCTCACAGGCAGGGTCCTCTCTCCTCCTGTACCAGTGTGTGCCTTATATTGTCCACGATTATTGTACATGTCTATGTATGCCATCCCTCCCTTATTCACATGTAAAGCGCCATGGAATAAATAATAACAGGGTACAGCGTGGAAGAAATATTTTATAGAAGGCCATGTATTAGAAGAGGGACAATATGGGGATTCATTTTTGTGAATTAAGCACAGTGATGGGCAAGTATTTATTCAGGGGTCCAGCACAGGGCTTATTTAGGGCACAACATGAGCAGATACAGTGCTGGCCAAAAGTATTGGCACCCCTGCAATTCTATCAGATAATACTCAGTTTCTTCTTGAAAATGATTGCAATCACAAATTCTTTGGTATTATTATCTTCATTTATTTTGCTTGCAATAAAAAAAACAAAAAAGAGAATGAAACAAAAATCAAATCATTGATCATTTCACACAAAACTCCGAAAATGGGCCAGACAAAAGTATTGGCACCCTTAGCCTAATACGTGGTTGCACAACCTTTAGCCAAAATAACTGCGAACAACCGCTTCCGGTAACCATCAATGAGTTTCTTACAATGCTCTGCTGGAATTTTAGACCATTCTTCTTTGGCAAACTGCTCCAGGTCCCTGAGATTTGAAGGGGGCCTTCTCCAAACTGCCATTTTGAGATCTCTCCACAGGTGTTCTATGGGGTTCAGGTCTGGACTCATTGCTGGCCACTTTAGTAGTCTCCAGTGCTTTCTCTCAAACTATTTTCTAGTGCTTTTTGAAGTGTGTTTTGGGTCATTGTCCTGCTGGAAGACCCATGACCTCTGAGGGAGACCCAGCTTTCTCACACTGGGCCCTACATTATGCTGCAAAATTTGTTGGTAGTCTTCATACTTCCTAATGCCATGCACATGGTCAAGCAGTCCAGTGCCAGAGGCAGCAAAGCAACCCCAAAACATCAGGGAACCTCCGCCATGTTTGACTGTAGTGACCGTGCTCTTTTCTTTGAATGCCTCTTTTTTTCCCTATAAACTCTATGTTGATGGCTTTTCCCAAAAAGCTCTACTTTTGTCTCATCTCTGACAAGAGAATATTCTTCCAAAACATTTTAGGCTTTCTCAAGTAAGTTTTGGCAAACTCCAGCCTGGCTTTTTTATGTCTTGGGGTAAGAAGTGGGGTCTTCCTGGGTATCCTACCATACAGTCCCTTTTCATTCAGACGCCGACGGATAGTACGGGGTGACACTGTTGTACCCTCGGACTGCAGGGCAGCTTGGACTTGTTTGGATGTTAGTCGAGGTTCTTTATCCACCATCCGCACAATCTTGCGTTGAAATCTCTCGTCAATTTTTCTTTTCCTTCCACATCTAGGGAGGTTAGCCACAGTGCCATGGGCTTTACACTTCTTGATGACACTGCGCACCGTAGACACAGGAACATTCAGGTCTTTGGAGATGGACTTGTAGCCTTGAGATTGCTCATGCTTCCTCACAATTTGGATTCTCAAGTCCTCAGACAGTGCTTTGGTCTTCTTTCTTTTCTCCATGCTCAATGTGGTGCACACAAGGACACAGGACAGAGGTTGAGTCAACTTTACTCCATGACACCTGCTGCAAGTGTGATTTAGTTATTGCCAGCACCTGTTAGGTGCCACAGGTAAGTTACAGGCGCTGTTAATTACACAAATTACAGAAGCATCACATGATTTTTCAAACAGCGCCAATACTTTTGTCCACCCCTTTTTATGTTTGGTTTGGAAAATGGTGTGGTATATCCAATTTGGCTTTATGACAATTTTTTTTATTTTTTTTCATTGAAGACAAATTAAATGAAGATAATACCAAAGAATTTGTGATTGCAATCATTTTCAAGAAGAAACTGAGTATTCTCTGACAGAATTGCAGGGGTGCCAATACTTTTGGCCAGCACTGTATTTTAATTCAGACGGTATTATAATGACACTGCTGTTTTTAAGTGTAGAGATACACTGTAAAGAACCAGAGAAGAGAGAAGTCTGCAGAGCAGGGTTGGGGGAGTTAAAGGGAGGGTTTCCCATCTCCAAGATCCCATCCCAATATGTAGTAGGTGCAATAATAAGAATACTAGCAAAAACTTACATTTAGAAATCTAGCATAGTTCTCTTGATATAGCCATGTTTCCTACCTCATGTGCAGGGCATTGCAGGACCTTGGATATCCATAGTTATGACCATGAGCAACTAATTAACTGTCAATATATGAGTGGATAAAACCATGGAAGCTGCAATGCCCTACACATGAGGTAAGAGACATGGCTATATTAGGAGAAACTATGCTAGATTTCTAACTGGAGGTATTTGCTTATAGGATCCTGGAAATAGGAATATCCCTTTAAATCTGACTGCTCAATTCTGGCAGAGAAGGAAGCAGATTTCTCTGATAAGATGTATTACAAAGTTTCTTATCTTTATATGTATTATTGATTTATGAAATAAAAATTAAAATGACAGTTATGCTTTAAGTTAATCCTGTTTTATAATGCTGCTGCCTGCGTCTAATCAGTGCTGTGGGTCCTGTATGGTATGCAGTCTATTGATGATCAGCATAACTCCCATCACTACCTTACCACTGTTAACGAAGCCCTACCATTAACTTTTTTATTAATTAAATCTGTGTATATGTGTATGTACAGTTGGGTACTGTCAGTGGTGTAATGTCAGAACCATCCTCAGTGTAAATAAATAGATCACCAGACTGATCATCAGTACATGAATACATCACAAGGACCAACATCATCAGAACCAACAACAGTATATGAATATAACACTATAACACAAGAACCATCATCGGGATAACAATACACCATAAGAATCATCATTACATCAATATATCAGCAAAATCACCATCAGTATATGGATACATAAACAGAATAAATATTAAATAAATATAAAAAAAACATCAGTTCATGGATACATTAAAAAACACCATCAGTACATGTATACATCAACAGAACTATCATCCGTACATGAATAAATGTTAAAAAACACCATGAGTACATGGATACATCAACAAAATTATCAGTACAGTAATTCAGCACCAGAGCTATGATCAGTACTTGAACACAGCACAGAACCACCATCAGTACATGAAAAAATATGTTAAAAAAAAAAGAAAAGAAAAAATACACATACGATCCACAAACAGGCAATCTGAAAGTCCAATTATCATGAGTATAGTACTGTATGGATCCAAGAATCCCAGCTGGTTACTTCATGGAGCACATCACAAAAAGGAAGGAATGATCCAGCAATCCCGCATGTAAAATTCAACAAAATGTATTCATATCTTTTTTAAAAATAAACATGTGATGAACACAGCAGAGTAGAAATGAAAAAAAAACATAAAAAGTAGTGCAATTAAAAGCACATTGTTACGGTTGCTGTGGCTCTGGAGACTATGTCCGGATTTCTTGCTACTGCACATGTGCAAGCGCTGGAGACTAAGTCCTATCTTGGAGCCATTGCACATGTGCGGGTGACATCATCGCTGACACGAGGTCACATGTTTCTGACACCTTCTAAGCTGATTGGCCACTGGTCATGTGCTTGTGACACGTGGTCACATGTCTCTGACACCTTCTATGCCGATTGGTCGCTGGTCATGTGCTTGTGACGCTTTGCTCGGTGATAGGCCAGCGTGACGTCATTGCTGTTGTTCTGGCAGCGGATTGGCTCTGGTGTCCTCCATCTTGGATGAGTCACAGAGTCTATATAAGACCCTGACGCATGCCGCCCGGCGCTCAGTCCTCTTGGTCCATGCATGAGGGTAGACGCCCTGTGCACGTCCCTCTAGGCATCTCTCTGTCTATGTTAGGTGAGCGCTACCGGCAGGGTAGCGTTCTTATACCTTACAGCTTCGGCTGCAGTCCGTATCCTTACCTCATAGTGGAGGGGACATAGGCAGGTGCCTGAGGCACATGGTCCGGCTGGGCCTTGTGATTCTACTCGTAGGTGGACGTTGCCGCTAGGGTAACGTTCCTTATACTGCGTCTGGCAGTTGTTCGTATCCTCGCACACTAGGGGAGCGAAAAGAGGTAGGAGCTTTGTGCGGCTTATGCTGCTGTCCGTCTCTTTTGCACCACTAGAAGAGCGGACCTAGGCAGGTGCCATATCTAGTGGTTCGTGTCCTCGCACACTAGTGGAGCGAACGCAGGTAGGAGCTTTGTGCGGCTTACGCTGCTGTCCGTCTCCTGGCACCACTAGAGGAACGGACCTAGGTAGGTGCCATTTCCCACTCACTGCTTTTGTCTCTGTGATCTTTAACAGAGACCATTCCACACACCCTCCAAGTATGGGAGGAATTGCTCTATTTTCTAATTATATTCCTCTGTGAGTTTAACAGAGGTATTGCACTCTGCACTTGTGCTATTATTTTTTACAGTGGCACACTTATATACCCCTTATCCTCTGCCATAGTCTGCAGCAGAGTCTTTGCACGGTGGACCCTGACTGTCTGACATTCCTTTAGGTTTTATTATCAGACAGCCCCCCGTAACATTAGGACTGAGCCAAGGGTCTGGCAGTTATGGCAGAATATCAGCAGTTACACCGTTACATACAAGTACTTGAGTCGCGGCTCAAGAGTATAGAGGATAAACCTCAGACCATGGTGACATCTGCACATGATCCTCGCCTTGCTCTGCCAAACAGGTATTCTGGCGATGCCAGATCATGTCGTGGTTTCATTAGTCAGTGTCAGATACACCTGGAGGTCAACTCTTCTCGCTTCTCTACGGAGAGGTCCAGAGTAGGCTTTATCATCTCCTTACTTCAGGACAAAGCCTTAGAATGGGCGACTCCCTTATGGGAGCGCTCTGATGTGGTTTCTCTGAGACATCAAGACTTTCTTGATGCTCTTAAAGTGGTATTCATGGGTCCGCAGGTTACCCATGATGCGGCCCTGAGACTCTTAGATATATCTCAGGGTTCTTTATCCACTAGTTCTTATGCCATTGCTTTTAGAACTCTGGTGGCAGAACTAGATTGGCCAGAGAAGTTGTTGATTCCTATCTTCTGGAGAGGGTTTGCAGGCTATGTCAAGGATGCCCTTGCTACTCGTGAGGTCCCTGCTTCTCTGGAGGACTTGATCACAGTAGCAACGAGGATCGACGTACGCCATAGGGAACGTAGACTCGAGGTCTCTTCCTCATGCCCTAAGCATCGGGGTATTCCAGTTGTTGAGGGTCCACTACCATCTTCCTCAGCATCTGAAACATCTCCCACTCCTACCTATGGAGTTAGGTCATACGTCCTCCAGACTACGCAAGTCTGGTCCTCCTATATGTTACGTATGTCGTCAGGCTGGGCACTATGCCAACAAGTGTTCTAGTCGTCAGGGAAACTCCCAGGCCTAGTAACCATTAGAGGGGGGTTACTAGAGACGTCCTCTGCACCCTCTAAGTGTAGTATCCCAGGTCAGCTCTCATTCTCTGGGAATACATGGCCTATTATGGCTTTTGTGGATTCCGGAGCTGACAGGACTTTTGTGTCCTCAGGATTTGTAAAAAGACACAATATTCCCTCTATCATGTTAGAGGCACCTATTCCTGTCCGTGTTGTTAATGGGACTATGCTGTCTGACTCCATTACATTGAGGACAGTTCCCTTGCGCCTTTCCCTGCCTCAGGGTCACATAGAGGAGATTTCTTTTCTTGTTTTGCCTGAGGGTATAGACGACGTTCTTCTGGGTCTCCCATGGCTTCGGACTCATGCGCCTCACATTGACTGGGAGTCCGACAGCATTATTAGTTGGGGTTCGAAATGTCAGTCCCGATGTCTTCCCTTACCACCTAAGGTCGTTGCGGTTGTATCAACTGATCTCTCTCCCATACCTACACCCTATTTGGATTTCGCTGACGTGTTCTCCAAACAGGGTGCTGAGGTTCTTCCACCCCATAGGCCATATGACTGTTCCATAGACCTTATCCCAGGTTCGGTTCCACCTAAGGGCAGGGTTTACCCCCTGTCGATACCTGAGTCGGAGGCCATGTCGACCTATATAAGAGAGAGTTTAGAGAAGGGGTTCATTCGTAAGTCTGTCTCTCCCGCGGGAGCTGGGTTTTTCTTTGTTCGGAAGAAAGAGGGTGATTTGCGTCCCTGCATAGATTACAGGGGTCTCAACGCAATCACAATAAAGAACAAATACCCGTTACCTTTTATTTCGGAGCTCTTTGACAGACTGAGGGGAGCTCAGGTTTTTACGAAGTTGGATCTGCAGGGTGCGTATAACTTGGTACGAATTCGAGAGGGTGACGAATGGATGACCGCTTTTAACACCCGAGATGGTCACTATGAATACCTCGTCATGCCTTTTGGTTTATGTAATGCACATGCAGTATTTCAGGACTTCGTAAACGATGTGTTCAGGGATTTACTGTTATCCTCCGTCGTGGTGTATCTGGACGACATCCTGATTTTTTCTCCTGATCTGGAGACTCATCGTCAGGATGTCGTTCGTGTCCTTTTCCGTTTAAGGGAGCACTCTTTGTTTGCTAAACTCGAAAAATGTGTATTCGAGCAGTCATCCTTGCCTTTTTTGGGCTACATTATCTCACAAGAAGGTCTGGCTATGGATCCTGCGAAGCTCTCTGCTGTCCTGGAATGGTCCGAACCTCATTCCTTGAAGGCGGTGCAACGCTTCTTAGGATTCATAAATTATTACAGGCAGTTCATACCCCATTTCTCTACTTTGGTGTCCCCTTTGGTGGCCTTGACTAAGAAAGGTGCTAATCCAAAAGTCTGGTCTACTGAGACATCCCAGGCTTTTGAGGCAGTAAAAAGACACTTTTCAACTGCTCCCATTCTTCAAAGACCCGATGAGAATAAGCCCTTCCTCTTGGAGGTTGATGCCTCTTCAGTGGGTGCTGGTGCAGTCTTGTATCAAAAGAATGGTGCAGGTAGAAAAAGGCCGTGTTTCTTCTTTGCTAAAACCTTTTCACCGGCAGAGAGAAACTATACCATTGGGGATAGGGAACTGCTCGCCCTGAGATTAGCCTTGGAGGAGTGGCGTCACTTGCTGGAAGGAGCGAAACATCCTTTCCAGGTCTATACAGACCATAAGAATCTGATGTACTTACAAACCGCTCAGCGTCTGAATCCTCGCCAAGCCCGCTGGTCCTTGTTTTTCTCCCGCTTTCACTTCTCCATCAACTATCTGTCTGGGAGAAAGAATAACAAGGCAGACGCTCTGTCTCGCTCTATGGTTTCTACCCAGGAAGAGATTGACGAACCTCGTCTTATCCTTCCCTCCAGGGTTTTTCATACGCTCTCCCCTGTGACGTTAGACCAAATCCCACCGGGCAAGACCTTTGTGCCGCCTGATCGACAGAATGATATACTGTCGTGGGCCCACACCTCAAAGGTGGGTAAGCATTTTGGTATTAGGCGGACACGAGAGTTACTGGAGAGGTGGTATTGGTGGCCACACTTAGCCAGCCATGTCAAGAGATATGTCGGTTTCTGCTACTCGTGTGCTCGCAACCGTCCATTACGGCAGAGACCTGCTGGGCTCTTGCATCCTTTACCAGTGCCAGATAGACCATGGGAGGTGGTAGGCATGGACTTTGTGGGTGATCTTCCGTGTTCACAGGGACATAGATTTGTGTGGGTCATTACGGACCATTTCTCCAGGATGGTTCATCTCGTACCGTTATCGAGAATCCCGTCTTCCAGGGTAGTAGCCAAACTATTCCTCAAGCATGTCTTTAGGCTTCACGGGATGCCAGATCGTATCATTTGTGATAGAGGCCCGCAATTTGCTTCCCGTTTCTGGCGAGATCTTTGTAGCCTTCTGCAAATTGAGTTGAATCTCTCTTCGGCATACCATCCGGAGACCAATGGTTTGGTTGAGCGTACCAATCAATCCATGATTATATACCTTCAACACTTTGTTGCTGAGAACCATGATAACTGGTCTTCCCTCCTACCCTGGTCAGAATTTGCCCTTAACAATTCGCTGGCTGAGGCCACTGGGCAGACACCGTTCGTACTCAATAATGGGCAACACCCTAGCGTACCGGTACCGTTTCCCGCTGCTACACCTTCTCCTCTTGTGGCTGACTGGGCAACTAATGCCAGAGAGGTTTGGGATCGGACTCAAGAGTCAATCCAAGCAGCTAAGGACCGTATGAAGACGGTGTCCAATCGGTTTCGTCGCCCGGCTCCTGTCTTTTCTCCAGGGGATTTTGTGTGGCCCTCTGCAAAACACCTGAAACTTGTGAGCTCTGTCAAATTTGCTCCTCGCTTCCTGGGTCCTTATGAGGTTCTTCGACAGGTAAATCCTGTAGTCTACCAATTGAAGTTACCCGTCCATCTTAGGATCCATGACAAATTCCATGTTTCACTGCTAAAGCCGGCTATTTTACCTCACGCTCGTGAAGTGCACTCTCCTGCTTCTGATTCCTCTCGCTCTAGCTATGAGGTACGAGCCATAGTTGGTTCTAAGATGGTTAGAGGGCGCATATTTTTCTTGATAGATTGGGAGGGCTATGGCCCGGAACATCGCTCTTGGGAGACTGAGGAGGCTGTCCATGCTCCCGACTTAGTTGCCGATTTACCTGCGTCATCGGGATGGGGGCCCTTGAGGGGGAGGTACTGTTGCGGTTGCTGTGGCTCTGGAGACTATGTCCGGATTTCTTGCTACTGCACATGTGCAAGCGCTGGAGACTAAGTCCTATCTTGGAGCCATTGCACATGTGCGGGTGACATCATCGCTGACACGAGGTCACATGTTTCTGACACCTTCTAAGCTGATTGGCCACTGGTCATGTGCTTGTGACACATGGTCACATGTCTCTGACACCTTCTATGCTGATCGGTCATGTGGTCGCTGGTCATGTGCTTGTGACGCTTTGCTCGGTGATAGGCCAGCGTGACGTCATTGCTGTTGTTCTGGCAGCGGATTGGCTCTGGTGTCCTCCATCTTTGATGAGGCACAGAGTCTATATAAGACCCTGACGCACGCCGCCCGGCGCTCAGTCCTCTTGGTTCATGCATGAGGGTAGACGCTCTGTGCATGTCCCTCTAGGCATCTCACTGTCTATGTTAGGTGAGCGCTACCGGCAGGGTAGCGTTCTTATAACTTACAGCTTCGGCTGCAGTCCGTATCCTTACCTCTTAGTAGAGCGGACATAGGCAGGTGCCTGAGGCACATGGTCCGGCTGGGCCTTGGTATTCTACTCGTAGGTGGACGTTGCCGCTAGGGTAACGTTCCTTATACTGCGTCTGGCAGTTGTTCGTATCCTCGCACACTAGGGGAGCGAACAGAGGTAGGAGCTTTGTGCGGCTTATGCTGCTGTCCGTCTCTTTTGCACCACTAGAAGAGCGGACCTAGGCAGGTGCCATATCTAGTGGTTCGTGTCCTCGCACACTAGTGGAGCGAACGCAGGTAGGAGCTTTGTGCGGCTTACGCTGCTGTCCGTCTCTTTTGCACCACTAGAAGAGCGGACCTAGGCAGGTGCCATATCTAGTGGTTCGTGTCCTCGCACACTAGTGGAGCGAACGCAGGTAGGAGCTTTGTGCGGCTTACGCTGCTGTCCGTCTCCTGGCACCACTAGAGGAACGGACCTAGGTAGGTAGGTGCCATTTCCCACTCACTGCTTTTGTCTCTGTGATCTTTAACAGAGACCATTCCACACACCCTCCAAGTAAGGGAGGAATTGCTTTATTTTCTAATTATATTCCTCTGTGAGTTTAACAGAGGTATTGCACTCTGCACTTGTGCTATTATTTTTTACAGTGGCACACTTATATACCCCTTATCCTCTGCCATAGTCTGCAGCAGAGTCTTTGCACGGTGGACCCTGACTGTCTGACATTCCTTTAGGTTTTATTATCAGACAGCCCCCCGTAACACACATAGTTGTGATAGAGATGATGCGTTTTGGACTGACATATCAGATATCATAGTTGTATACACTTAAATAGTAAAAGCTAGAGTAATAACAACATGCAAAAAATCACACCCCCTCAGCACACGTGTGTTACACGTCGTGGCTCTCTTATTGCAAGGAATGAGGTGGTCCCCCATTCCTTGTCTGCCACGAGCCCTCCTGCTCAGCAGCGCCAAAGGTCTGGGAGACTGCAGGAGTTGCCGTCTCAGAGACACAGCAGAAGGGTGACACCTAGTGGTTCTCTCCTTGCAAGGAATGGAGCGGTCTCCCATCCCTTGCCTGCCGCAAGCTCTCCTGCTCAGCATCACGGAGGCTCTGGGAGGTTGCGCAGTGTGCAAAGAATAGATGCTCAGGGAAGCAGCAAGACTTCCCATGTCTCTGCACATTGTGAAACTGGGGATCCCGCCTTTATGACCCAGAGGCAGGAAGATGAGCATGTGCTCCACGTGACGTCTTCTGATTCGCTCACTGGTATCACACGGCCCGATGACGAGGCTGGTGATGCGCTGAATCCTGACTGGCTGGGCCAGGGCGTCACGAATCCTGATTGGGTCCCGCCCGTCTCGCGCCCGCCCTTGGGTGGAGCTACACCTCCTTAAAAGCTCCCCCTGCCATCATGGCGGCGCGCGACCGTCCTTCTATGTTTGGATGTCTGGCAGTGTGCTGCCACGCCACTGCTTAGGCCTTATTGTCTTTTGTGGGCTTTGCCCTTGCTGCTCAGGCAGCACCTAGTTTGCAGGTCTTGCCCCTGCCTTGCTGCTCCGGCAGTATCCCGTTTAGCAGGCTGTGTTCCTGTCCCAGGTGAGCTCCTCGAGTCTCTGTCGGACTCACTTGGTTTCTGAAGCACACGTGCGTGGGCACCTCTGTGCTACCCCCGTGCCATATTCCTGTGACTCCCGCTGGCACACGTGTGTAGGCACCTCTGTGTGTCCCCGTGCAACAGGTACACCGTACGAGAAGCCCCGAGCCATACAACCCTCACGGGTTAGGGCGGACCGGTGTACATAGATCGTCTGTGACGTTCCAGACGATCACTAGCAGCAACCCGCTCACTCTTTCCTGACCATAGCAGCGGTCCCTTACACCGCACAGTGGACCTTGACCGGCGGAAGCTGTCCATTTCCCATCTTGGCACGCTTCCCCGGGTCCCCCTCGTAACACATGTGTGGTTTCAATTTCTATTCTATGTGGTTCTTTGCATTTGAGTCTCACTCTAGATTTTACTATTTAAGTGTATACAACTAAGATATGCAATATACAATATGATTAAGGACTAGGTCAGGTATGTGCTTTTAGTTGCACTATTTGTTATATATTTTTTTTTTCTTTCCTCTATGCCGTGTTCATCACATGATTGTTTTTTGTTTTTTTTAAAGGTATTGAATACATTTTATTGGATTTTACCTGCAGGATTGCTAGATCATTCCTTCCTTTCTGTATCAGTACAGGAATGCAACATCAGACAGAACCAATTATACTGGTTCTAGATTTCTGTTCTGATGATAGTTCTGCTGTTGTGTCCATGTACTGATGGTGTCTCTGGTAATGTAACCATGACAATGGTTCTATTGCTGCTGTATCTATATACTAATTATAGTTCCAGAACTGTACACATGTACTAAAGATGGCTCTGGTGCTATATTCCTGTATCTATTGTGATGGTGGTTAAGGTAGGGTATCACTTTACTAATAATGGACATGGGGCTATTTTAATGTATTGATGGGGGTTCTGATGATGTATTCAAATATTGCTGTTGGTCTTCAGGTTGTACTTATGTACTGAAGATAATTTTGTTCTTGTAGTCAAGTACAGATGGTGGTTCAAGTGCAGTTTTCATGTACTGATGTTGGTTCTGGTGCTGTTTATATGTACAGATAATGGTTCAGTGATGTATTATTGTATTGTTGGTGGTTCTGATCTTGTAGTAAAGTAGATGTATTAATCTTTAAATTTGACACTAGACAATAATTCATTATATGGTCAGTTTACTGTCTGTTGTACACATGGACAACATAAGGAATGAAAATACAGCCATACAAATAAGGCCATATACACAGACAAGCAAAAGGGTAACAATCTTTTGAGCTTTTGACTTTCAGGCTCCATTTCTCACCGTCCACTACAGCTTTGAGTGTGAGACTGCCATTAGTTTATAAACAATCATCTTAACTATCTCATACATGGAATTTGACTTGCAAATCTTTAGCATATGCAGATTTTTGTCATGTCACTGTATTGTTACTGTTTTGCTCCTAAAAGCTATATTTTAATTATTTTGTTAGTATGTTGTAAATTCACCTTGACTTTCAACACTGCCTGAATCTTTCTGGGCATTCTCTCAATCAAACTCTGGCATGTTTTGACTGAAGTGAAGGCAGATCCTTGGTCTCTTCTTCATGTTCGCGATCTTGGTGTATACTGGTCGGCTAACTTGGGGATGTACACAGCCTTTTTTTCAACCCTACCTACAAGTGTTTGAGTTCAGATCTGGAGGCTGGGGGAGCAATACAGCTCCTCTACATCATTGTCATTGAACCATTTCTTCGCAAATCTCGCCCTATGCTTCGGGTCGTTGTCCTGCTGGAACTCTGTGTCATCATTTCATACTCATAGTACTCGAGTGTATGAAGTAACTCATCTTGTAGGACACTCACATATAGCTCAGCATTGAGACCACAATCAATCCTGGTAAATTGTCTAACGTTTTTGGCTGGTAAACATCCCCATATCATCAGGCTTCCTCCACCGGACTTTAAAGTTTCTTCAGTTTCTCGATACATTTGCCTCTTTTTCCCTTGTTTCTTTCAGACTCATTTGCCTCCATCTATTGACTTTTGTCTAATCGCTCCAAATTTCCCATTTCCAATCTTTTACTGTCCATTTTTGCACTTTTTTGCAAACTCAAGCTGATGCTTCTTATAATGATATTGATGTCAAGGCTTCTTCACCTTTTTTGGGCCACCATTGCAGACTTGTGTATTGTGCATCACACGCTGCTTGCATGTGCGCAGCTTCTAGCTTCCCAGTTGCAGAAGAAAGTTCACAGAGCAGATTACATGGGATAACAAGCTCTTTACTTCTCAGAATATGAAGTAAAAATATGCACAGTGATACAGCACTGCATCAGCAAAAGAAACCAAAACCATGAAGAACAAAAGACTTTTTACAATACAGTGAGTAAGGAAACTTTACACGACATTGCCATCTAATGTTAGATCAGCATAAAGTCCTTCTTCACACAGACAAAGAAGTCCCCATCTGTTGCATATACCAACAGCATGGACGTTTGTGATCTCACTATTATGAAGCAGACACACTACCTTAACTGCTGTGTTTGTCGCACCAGAACTGATAGACCTTGTAATGAACTGTCTTGTTGACGCCAATATTTTGCCTAGATGTCCACCTCTTAGCTTTTGACGGGATGGATGGATTTCATTTTGTATTTTTCAAGCTTTCGTAGCACGCACGTGATGCAGTTTGGCAATTTTCTTGGCTGAGAGATCGCTATCGTTGAGATGGATGAAACTGTTAATCTTTTCTTGGAAAATATTTTTCATGGCTGTTCGATTCAGACCAGTGACCATTCACTTGGGAATCAACCCAATAACACACTGAGCTTTTAGGTAATGTGAGAACAAGTTGTATTTTGTAGTATGCAATATTTTTTACCTCAATTTATTGTATTATGAGCAGTGATGGGTGAAGCTGGACTGTAAAAGTATGGATTCATGCGGGGTACCTAGAGATGAGTGAACTTGTTCGATAAAGGTTAACAAATTTCAAATTCGGTATGAGCCTTAGCCTGTTTGGCTCGGGCTTGGTAGCCCCCGAGCCCTTTCCCTAAAAGTTGACAATGTTCGATTTTCTTTTGATCACTGATTGTGTTTTCCAAAAATGCTTTTCTAATAACATGTTATGCTTTTAGATAGGATTATGGTGCTGTCTGAAGGATGGGGGGATGTGTTTAATCAGTGGAGGCGGTGGGTAGTCGAGAGAAGCCAGAGGAGTGGCGCCCTTTTTTATCCCTTAAATGTATTTGTGGATGTTACTGAAGCCAATCACAGCGCAGAAAATATCCACAAGGATCAGACACAAGAGCTTGTGTCATTGGCTCCCTAAGTCACATGTCCCTCTCCATATACTGCAAAATGAGGACATTCGGCGTCGGTGCCATTTTGTGAATGTTACAGATTAGAGAAGGTGCTGCCGCCTCCGCTGCTGAAAATAAACTTAGCTAGGGGTTTAATGATAGTTGAGATAGTTAGGAAAGTGATAGTGCAGGGTAGGCACATGCAGTGTGGGGAAAGCTGTGTGATAGGTACTTGTCAGTGCATACTAAAGAGTTGCTATTGAACACTCTAAATAGGTATTGCTACTTTTTACTGCCTGCTCAAAATTAGCCAGTGATCCACATTTCTAGGTATTGTTCGTTAGTAGTGCCTGCTCAAAATTTTGCCAGTGAACTAACTAAATAGGTCTTGGCATTTTTTAGTGCTTGCTCTAAATTACCCAGTGCACCACATTTCTAGGTGCTGTTACTTTATTAGTGCCTATTCTAAATTTGCCAGTGAACTAGCTAAATAGGTGTTTGTGCTTTTTAGTGCCTGCTCTAAATTACCCAGTGAACAAAGTTTCTCTGTATTGTTACTTATTGACCTTCAAAACAATACAGCACACCTAATTTGTGTCTCCAAATAAATGGATTATTGTTGATGCTTATGAAAAAGTTATTGCTTCTTCATTTTGCAAAGTACAAAGCTCTGTATTCCTCCCAAACAGAGATAATTGTTGCACACAACCATGTGAAAATTCCCTGACATCTTTCATTTGTACCACCTGTCTATAAAAAACAGCAAAGCATGCATCTGCCCACACAAAATAAATAATTTTTAGACAGTTTATACAATTTTGGTAAACTAAAAATTCATAATCTGTAGTGGGTTCCTAAATATGCTGTTGGTTAGGTTACCTCTGGTTTCAATCCATTTTTCCCTAGCCTAGTCAATCATTCATTATAAAGGCTATGATTGCATTACAAAACCAAAACATATTAAAATAAATCCAAGAGGAATTCACAATGTTTCACGCAAATTTGCCAGACAATTAGAGGCATTTTAAATATGCGATTTGACCAAATGTATTTGGTACAAATTCAAATATTGTGGACCATTTGGCGAATTCGGCAAATTCCAATTTCAAAGGATTCACCTTTTCCTATTCCAAAAAAATTCTATTTGGAATCCTTATGGATACATAGTTACTTAGGTTGAAAAAAGCCATCGGTCCATCTAGTTCAGCCTTCCTCCACCAATTATATATTTTGTCACTAAATCTTTTATAACGAACAATGTTGTGTACTGAGGAAATCATCCAGCCCTGATATAAAAGCGGTTATAGTATCTGCCATTACTACCTCTTGTGGTAGAGCATTCCACAGTCTGACTGCTCTAACTGTAAAGAACCCTTTCCTATTCAGCTGCCGGCAATGCCTTCTTTCCACTTTCAGTGAGTGTCTACTGGTCCTTAGTATTGTCTTTGGAAGGAATAAGTCATGTGCCAGTCCTATATATTGACCACACATGTATTTATACACATATTTGATATCACCTCTGAGACGTCTTTTTTTCTAAGCAAATCCATTTTTTTCCAACCTCTCATCATGTTGGAGACCTTTCATGACGTGTAATACTCTAGTTGCCCACCTTTGAATTGACTCTAACTTCTAAATTCATTTTTAAAATGTTGAACCCAGGGCTGGATTCCATATTCCATGTCACGATTCCTCTGTGCAGAGTATCTTGCACACTAGGAGATACTGTGCTGCGCTTTCCCGAACTTCTGAGCTGGCAGTGACACGACTCCTCTATGCACAGCAGCTTGCTCTTTAGGAGATGCTCTGCTGTGTTTGAGCTGGCAGGTTGATTGACAGCGCAGGCTTCCATGCTGGTTTTGGGAGGTGCTGATTACTCAGATGTTCAATCTTCTTGGTAATTGCTCTGCTTCTGTACGGAGCATTCTCTCCCAGAACCTCGCCAGTTGTACATTCTAGTTTTGTAGTTGTGCTATTGGCTTGTGTTTCTGCATGTGTTCCGATCTAGGTTTCTTGACCTTCAAACTGTTATTTGACTTCTCTCTGCCCGCTCCCTGTTTCTGTCAGGACCTCCAGGCTTTTGACCTTGGACCGTTAACTTGACCACATATCAGTTTTCTCCCTGAATCTATTTCGTGCCCCCTTTGAATTCTGATCCTCGGATTGTGACCTGACTACACTTCTGTCTACTCCCTGTATCCATACTTCCAGGCCCCGGATTGCCTAACTACTCTTCCGTCTGTACTATCCATAAGTAGTGACTTGCATTACATTCCAGATGTGGCCTTACAAGTTATTTATCGAGGGGTAACAATATTTTGGAATCACAGGATCTAATCTCTCTTTTTATACACCTTAAAATTTTGCTTGCTTTTGCAGCTGCTGCCTGACATTGAGTGCTATGGCTGAGCTTACTTGTCACCAGAATACCTTTATGTATGAGGCAGAGTTTTCTTATTTTACATCTGACACTTAGGGGTACTTTGCACGCTGCAACATCGCTAGCATCGGCTAGCGATGCCAAGTGCGATAGTACCCGCCCCCGTCGCACATGCGATATCTTGTGATAGCTGCCGTAGCGAACATTATCACTATGGCAGCTTCACATGCACATACCTGCCCTGCGACGTCGCTCTGGCCGGCGACCTTCCTCCTTCCTAAGGGGACGGGTCGTGCGGCGTCACAGCGACGTCACACGGCAGGCAGCCAATAGAAGCGGAGTGGCAAAGATGAGCGGGACGTAAACATCCCGCTCACCCTCTTCCTTACGCATAACCGGTGGAGGCAGGTAAGGAGATGTTCCTCGCTCCTGCGGCTTCACACACAGCGATGTGTGCTGCTGCAGGAACGAGGAACAACATCGTATCTCCTATTGGTGCGACATTATGAAAATGACCGACGCTACACAGATCACCGATTTTTGACTCTTTTGCAATCGTTTATCGGCGCATCTAGGCTTTACACGTTGCGACGTCGGTACCGGCGCCGGATGTGCGTCACATTCAATTTGACACCGACGATATCGCAGTAGCGATGTCGCAGCGTGCAAAGCACCCCTAAGCCGTAACTGCCAAACTTAGTGATACAGGTAAAATATATCTTTGTACCATGTTAGCCAGTAGAGATAAAAAATTGTTTAAAAGAACTGAAGTCCTCAGTGGTTGATACCTTTTAATGGCTAACTGAAAAGATGGTAATAATAGCAAGCTTTCCAGACTACTCAGGTCTCTTCATCAGGCATCAGTACTGTTGCCTGATGAAGAGACCTGAGTAGTCTGGAAAGCTTGCTATTATTACCATCTTTTCAGTTAGCCATTAAAAGGTATCAACCACTGAGGACTTCAGTTCTTTTAAACTTAGTGATAGCTCTCATCTAAGAAATGTAACCCCTAAGATGCCATGGCCAATAGCAATTATGCAATCTAATCAATTAGACGAAAACACATTTGAATCTTGGGATTTACACGCTCTACAATCTAAAAATCAAACTCTATTTCTTAAAAAAAAAACATTTCACTGTGAGACCAGCTATTAAACAAAAGTTTGGATCTAACTTTTCAACTTTAGAAAATCCATGGACACTCGGGTTGTAAAATAAGTTAAATCTGCATTGTCCTTGTGACTCAGAACAGTCATACTTGTTGCAGTGAAGCACAATCGCATGAACCTTGTCTGGAAGTGTCAGCGGGTTTCAATTTTCGATTTGTTGCTTAGGAAACCTTTGTACCAGTCATTCCGATCTGTTTTTTGTTTTTTTTTTCCACTTCTCTTTTTCCCTTGAGGCAATTGAAAATACTGCAATGAGAGTGGTTTTCAGAACATGTCTAGAACATGTGGTACCTTCCATGGTCAGCATCTTTCCGTTGTATGGTCAGACCAGAAAAGACAAGAACAATTACTATAATATGAAAATTGATTTTATTTTCAAAGAATGTTCACCTTTAACTATTTACTGACTTTATTACTTTGGCTTTTTTACGTGATCACATTCTAAAACCCAAACATTATTACAACTTTGTATCACTTTTATTCATTTTAATAATTTAAAAAAAAGCAATTCTGTAAATTGTTTCTGGGTTTTTTGTTTTTAAGGTAACAGAAAAAGGCAAAGCAACTAGTTTTATGAAATTTTGGTATTTATCACTTTTTACTGTATTATTTCGATGAGTGATGAATGAAAACAGTTCTGACATTTTTTTATGGTACTCTCATAAAGAAGTGGAGAAGCTGCCCCCCGTCCTCCTTGAAGATCTTGGGATTGTATAATGCATTTCTAAATTTAAAATGTTGTTTTATCTATTTTGTGCCCAGCAACTGTGTGTTAGGAGCAGACAGAGTTAATAGTCGGGGACCTGCTCAGGTTGGGAGGAGTTATGTGGGCACACCGGAAGCAGTTTCCGGTTTATTAGTGAGATAGAGATATCTTGTGTAGGAACAGACCTATGTTCTAGCTGCTTGCAGTCTTGAATAGTAGCGGTTTTGTGTGCAGAGGAGACCACCATATATCAGATAATACGTTCTGGAGGAAAGCTAAGATTTAGTGTCCGCAGGATTTTATATCTCATGCAGTGGGCTCAGCAAAAATAAAGGCAAGGATGAGTTCCAAAAATCGCTCAGGTGAGCAGCAGGACGAGGCCCTATTTCAGGCCAGAAGGCCTAATTAACTAAACGGAACCTTGGCAGCAGGTCACAAGACCTAAGGAGAACTAAAGGCCACGTCACACTAAGCAACATCGCTAGCAACATCGCTGCTGAGGCACAACTTGCTAGCGATGTTGCTGTGTGTGACATCCAGCAACAACCTGACCCCTGCTGTGAGGTCGCTGGTTGTTGCTGAATGTCCTGGACCATTTTTTAGTTGTTGCTCTCCCGCTGTGAAGCGCACATCGCTGTGTGTGACAGCGAGAGAGCAACAACTGAATGTGCAGTGAGCAGGGAGCCGGCTTCTGCGGACGCTGGTAACCACGGTAAACATCGGGTAACCAAGAAGCCCTTTCCTTGGTTACCCGATATTTACCTTCGTTACCAACGTCCGCCGCTCTTACGTGGTCAGTGCCGGCTCCCTGCTCCCTGCACACATAGCCAGACTACACATCGGGTAATTAACCCGATGTGTACTCTGGCTAGGAGTGCAGGGAGCCAGCGCTAAGCGGTGTGCGCTGATAACCAAGGTAAATATCAGGTTGGTTACCTGATATTTACCTTAGTTACCAAGCGCAGCATCGCTTTCTCCGCGTCGCTGCTGGCTGGGGACTGGTCACTGGTTGCTGGTGAGATCTGCTTGTGTGACAGCTCACCAGCAGCCCGTGTAGCGACGCTCCAGCGATCCCTGCCAGGTCAGGTTGCTGGTGGGATCGCTGGAGTGTCGCTTAGTGTGACGGTACCTTAAGCTGAAGGTAGGATTCCTTATCTCAGGCAACTGGTCTTAAGCAAACAACTATCTCTACTAGATATAAAGCTAAAGTGTTGTCATTCTAGGGCACAAGTTCTCCTATGGAGAGCTGAAGATACAGTGAGAAAGCAAGGAGTGTGTAGCACTCATCACATGGACTTTGGGAGCACTAGTGCAGAGTTGTGGCGCCCTGGACAAACCAGGACATCACAGGTACTGCAACAACACACCCCACACCCCGATTAGGCACATCAGTCCCACACAAATCCTTGTTGCCTCTCTCCAGGGGCTGATGTCCACACCAGGTGGGGTGGAGCCAGGCAGTTGGCCCCACCCACCGAGGAGTTCACAGTCCTGGAGGCAGGAAAGGAAGGAAGAACAGCTAGAGAGGTGAAAGAGTGAGGAGAAAAGTGGTAGTAGAGGAGCAGCCTGAACGTGTCCGGGTACGTGGCCCGGGCACATACAGCAAGATGGCAGACGGTGGTGACCATCTGCAGGAGGGGCCGATCGACGCGGAACCGTAGGACTGGGAACGGGCGGTGGCCCGCCGGTACCGAACCGGGGAGCAAAGAGACGCCAGCACCATCCGGCAGGGCCTACGGACCCCGACCAGGCTTGGAGTCGCCGTAAAACCGGTCAAATCCATTAGCGACGGGAACCTCCGGGGTTTCCCAGCAGCAAAGACCCGATTGAAGGCAACCGCTCAACCGTGAAGGGAAATACAGTCACCACCAAGGCTACAATTCCCAGGGCCAGAGCCTGCAGGCAAAAGGGGCTCCTTTGGCATCTATCCACGCTGGGGAGCGGGTTACCAGTGGGAAGCCATCGGGGCCGAAAACACACTACAGGTGCAGGGAAAGGCAGTCACCGCCAACCTACCGGGAGTGACCACCGCAGCCGTCTGCGGAACCCCTCCATCCAGCCGTTTGTTTTACCAGAGACTCTGTGTACGTTACTGGCTGAGTGAGTACCACCGTGCCGTCTGGCACCGCGCTTCCCCCACGACCCTGCACCTCACCAAACCCTGCTATCCACTCTCCAGTTACCCTCACCGGGCCGCGGACCACTCAAAAACCCCCCTACCCACGGAGGGGAGAGAAACATCTCGGCTGCTCCCTGTCATCGCTCCCAGGATCCCCGTCCAGAGCAGCGGTGGTGTCCCAACCTCACCACAACCGTGGGTGGCATCACGAACCGACTTCCCCAATCCCAAAAACTACCCCCTTTCACTCACGGGCGAGGAGCGCCGCTCGGGTCCCCGGATCTGGCCCACCGCTCGAGCCACCGAGCAGCGAGCAGCAAGCAGCAGGCTGCAGCAGCGCCGGACCCGAGCGCTAGCGAGAGCGCAGCAGCGACGGCTCCCTCCCCACCCGAGTCATACTGACATATTTCAGCCACTGGGGTCCTCACTAATAAACTGGGAGTTGTGAGTAGCTGTGACAGGTCATAGTCATACCTTGACCCATGTCGCCTCGCAGAGATGGAGTTTCCCCATAATTGTTTGCTGGACTAATGTAACAAGTAATTGAAGTAATGTACGACCACACATAACTCTGTAGAGTTCATGTCTCTGGATTGTGCAGAAGAAGAATTTTGGAAGTGTTGTACCTGCTATCTGATGTATATACCATACTTTTTGTTTCATAAGATTACAAAAAATTTCAAGGAAAAAAAGGGAAAAAAAATATCCTGTGGTGTCTTAAGGGAGGGGGGGCAGCGGTGGTGGAGCAGGGGTCACAGGAGGCAGGGATGATGCTGGAGTATAGCAATGCCGTGGGTGGTGCAGTGCGTGTCCCGGATGCTCTGTAGGGCAGGAGGAGCATCCAAAAACTGTCGGCACTACAGGCTTCAAAGAAATGGCACCCGGAGGCGGCGCTTGTGCAGATGGCTCTCAGCTTAATGACAAGCCAAGATCTCATCTGTGCACGCGCCATTTTACTTTTGTCCATTGAAGGGAGATCAATGGACCAGAGGCGGCACATGCACAGATGAGATCTTGAGCTGAGATCACTATCTGCACACGTGCCGACTCTGGGCATCATTATTTGAATCCTGCACCACCATTTTCAGAATGGCGACACCTGCCTCACAGCCCGCAGCATAGCCCGCAGCACAACGCACTGCAGTAAATACAGAGCACAGCACTTACGGCTCATAGCATCTCCTGTGACCTCTCTCCAGCTTCCTCGGTAAGCTACATTCAGATTATAAGACGCACCCCTCATTTTCCTCCCACATTTTTGAGAGGAAAACTGAGTTTTATAATTCGAAAAATATGGTACTTTTCACCAAGTTGTTGTTCAGTAAAAAGTTTGTTTTGGACTTTGGTCTCAGTCATTCAACTTTACTATATCTGGTCCTGGTCTTCCATGTCCAATGGCTTCATACGGTCTGCAGAGGTGTGTCACAAAACAGCACCACACCTAGACACCCAGACAGGACCCCCATTTTCATTCATCATGGCTGGGAACAGATGATGCTCACCTCACCTGTGACTACCATCCCCCAACTTTACAGTCTCTAGAAAGGAGTGAATTGGGCACTGCAAAATGAATCCTACCTGCCATCATCACCTGCTCCTCTTTTGATTTGATTAACCAACCTCACATGATGCAACTGTTTTGGCGTGAAGCTCATGACATCGCACCAGGCTGGCTAATCTGAGAAGATATGGGAATACCGGTAGGTAGGAGTTGGTTCACCGGGCTCCCAACCAGCAGACACAGAATACTAACTTGGATGCTGAACCAGAGACCTGTTAATTTATTTTTTCATTTTTAGTTGTTGGCTGCGGCATAAATAGCATTCTTATTTTATCTTTCAGGTTGCTATGGATATGACAATATTACTTCAATGTATATTTTTTTGGTTTATTTTTTCTACCTTTTGTTAACTCTTGCCTGACAATGCAAAGTTTTGCTTCTATGGGGGCTTGTTTGAGGGCTTACTTTTTGCAGAAAAACTTGCAGTTTTTATTGTTTTATCAGCAGGAGATTATGTCTGCCTGCCAGCATGCCTTATGGTCCAATCACACCACCAGCACTGATCAGCAGCTCACTGTCAATAGACAATGGTACTATACAACAGCCGGCACTATGGGACCTGCAGGACTTCTAATGCAGCCAGCTATTGCACACTGGACGACTGACCCCACCTTGGGCCACTGACGTCATATTAGGTGTACCGGTACCCTTGGATCTTTAAGAGACAAGTCTTGGCTCAGTTATTCCCCTGATGAACCCCTAAAAGAAGAAATAGGGGGGAAACGCGTCGGGATTACGGGATAGAGTATTGGATGGCCCCGGCAGATAAGTTACCCCTGCTGGGAGTTTATATCCTTACATCTTTATATATGTATCAATAATAATTTTTCATTGATCTGAGTTTGCCATATCTACTATTTGGCCGGAACATATCTATGTACGTCTGAACAAATGAATTGTGACCAATTGCACAATCTTACTTTTCTTGGTGGTGGGTCTCCCGTTCGCAACTGACGAGCTGCAGGGAGAAAATAGGGACAGACGACGTGGAGCGGGGGGTACCCAATAACGTATGGTGCACCTCCGCTGGTAGGTAGGTAAAAGGGAGGGATAGTTTCTTTGTCCCTAACCTTCTTACAAAAGATACTGTAGTAAGAAGTGCAACTATTACAGTTGCCCCTGCCTTGAGAATAGCAGACTACTAGCACTATCCTTACAAAACGGATCTGTCACCCCTTTACACCCACTTTGATAAATTAGTCTATAATACGACCATATAAAGGCAATTTTGTTTTTATACGTATATATTTTAATATTTAATAGTAATAAAGACATAATTTTAGGAGTTTTTTCTTTCGTTTTTTTCAATATTACTCCTACTCTATATCAGGTTTGGTTATAAGCAATAGACAATGTACACAGAAAGCTGTGGTGTGGACAAGATTAGTGTTCTGGACTCTTACATGATACATCTAAAAACTCTGACT
The DNA here is from genome assembly GCF_048569485.1 of Anomaloglossus baeobatrachus. NCBI lineage: Eukaryota > Metazoa > Chordata > Amphibia > Anura > Aromobatidae > Anomaloglossus > Anomaloglossus baeobatrachus. The sequence goes on along the minus strand of NC_134353.1, from coordinate 38,244,996 downwards.
GCATCACAACTGCTGCACTCAGTAAACTAAATAACCCATCATTGTAATTACGGTAACCAGTCCTTCCATTATGCAGATCTCAAATGAGCTAGAAAAAAACCTGCTGACAGATTCCCTCCAATTTAGTATTTAATTTACAGTTGAATAATGTTTAGATTTTGATATATTGGACTTTTTAAAAAAATCTTATGATTAAGCTAGGAAACATCTGCAGAGTAAATTCACCAGCACTGTGGATGTAAATTTTATGATATCACTTCATGCAGTTGATGTCAGGGCACAGTTCACTATTTGCAATGCAAAGGAAGAATTGTGCATCTCAAAGAGAACCTGTCAATAGATTCATGTTGCTCGAACCACAGGAAGCATGAAATCAGATACTGGTTGTGCAATTGCAGTCAGGTATTTTTTACTGTGAAATGTCATGACTAGTGATGAGCAAGCACTGCAGTGCTTGGTGATCGGTACTCGTAATGATGAGTGAACACCATGTTGGTCAAGTAGTCTTTACATGAATTGAGCAGGTCAGACGCTTGAACGGGCTCATCTCGAGTAATGAGTATAATGGAAGTCAGTAATTGGGCAGCCGGCTCTTTGCCCACATAAGTATAAACAGAGCATTTCCGGATTCCAGGTGGAGGGCAATTTTTTGTTTGGGACACTCTACATTTGAAAATGTTGTTTTTAGTCCCAGTGTGAGACATTCAGAGACTGCAACCGACTCTATCTGGGGTGCCGGATCCCATCATTAAAGAGAGCCAACGCTTTGTGTTAGATGTATCATGAACGACACATCCAAACACTGAGTGTACCTGTGTCACCCAGGGTTATGGGGTACTCAGTCCCAAGCGGTGTATATCTGAGGGATGTCACTTTGGTGGCCGTTGCCCCGTTCTGTGTCCTGGGCCCTGTTTTGTAATGGGGAATATTTACAGGGGATTAGAGTAATGTTCACTTGTGCCACTAGCGGTGTTACAGCTGTGGCGCCCTGGACTAGCCAGGTCGTCACAGGTACTACACAGAACACCCCCCACCCCGAGACAGGCACATCAGCCGCACACAAAATCCTTGTTGCCTCCCGCCAGGGGCTGATGTCCACACCAGGTGGGGGGGAGCCAGGCGGTTGGCCCCACCCACTGAGGTGTTCACAGTCCTGGAGGCGGGAAAAGGAAGGGAGATCAGTTAGGGAAGTGAAGGAGTAGAAACTGACCGTGACCGGGTACGTGGCCCGGGCACATACAGCAAGGTTGGCAGATGGTGGTGGCCGTCTGCAGGAGAGGCTGATCGACGCAGAACCATAAGACTGGGGACGGGCGGTGGCCCACCAGTACTGAACCGCGGAGCGAAGTGAAGCCAGCACACACAGGCAGGGCCTGCGAACCCCGACCAGGCTTGGAGCCGCCGTTAAAGGTCAAATCCGTCAGTGACCGGAACCCTAAGGGTTTCCTAGCAGCAAAGACCCGATAGAAGGCAAACGTCCGACCAGTGAAGGAAATACAGCTACCGCCACAGCTAGAATTCCAAGGGCCAGAGCCTGCGGGCAAAAGGGGCTCCTCTGGCAACTATACGCTGGGGAGCGGGTTACCGGTGGGAAGCCATCGGAACCAAACACTTAAGCAGGTGCAGGGAAAGACAGCCGCCATCAACTGTCCGGGAGAAGCCACAGCAGCCGGCTGCGGGACCCATCCATCCAGCCGTTTGGTTTACCAGAGACTTCTGTTACTGAGTGAGTACACCAGTGCCATCCAGCACTGCGCCGCGCTGTCCCCGCGACCCTGCACCTCGCCAGCCCTGCTTCCCTGTCAACCTCACCGGGCCCCGGGAGCACCAACCCCTACCCACGGAGGGGGAAAGAACATCCTAGCTGCTCCCTAACAACGCTCCCGGGATCCCCGTCACCAGCAGCGGGGGTGCCCATCTTCACCACAACCCGTGGGTGGCGTCACAAACTCAAATCCCCAACCACAACAATCCCCCCCTTTCACTCACGGGCGAGGAGCGCCGCGCGAGTCCAAGGATCCGGCCCACCGCTCGAGCCACCGAGCAGCAGCAGCCGGACCCGAGCGCCAGCGCAGCCGAGCAGCGCACCCCCCCGCCCGCGACTCAGCTATGTGTATGAAGCCACCGCTGCGCAATGTCCACTACTGGGGCTGGTGTTAATGGCAGCCTGTATGGTAGGTGATGTGACGGCTGTTGGAAGAAGGAGTCCACACAAGAGTTCAGTGCAACTGGGTTTTACTTACTGTTTGCTGGTGGTAACTGGTTACCCAAGGCCGGCTAGTTTCACATACAGATTCCCTTATCCCCGGTGTCAGTTTAATAATCTGGTAACTTCTTCCCCTGCATCTGTCTCTGGTTGGTGGGTCCCATTGGCGTAGAGCAACTAGGGGTGGTGTTGTTCCACTGCTGTCCGCCTAACGGTAGCGTGAACCATGTGGGGTTGGAGTCTCTGGTCCGATACCCGGTTCTCCTATTGCTACTGAGTCTTCGGATTCTTAGGGTCAGCAAGGTCCTTGATGGTCCCTTCACTGTGCAGGTGTTAACAGGTCAGCTTGAAGCTCTTTCCTGTCCTAGGGTCCTGTACCCTGTCGGTTCATAGTTCCGGGAGTACTCCACCGTACTCCACCACTGCCAACTACCTCTCCTGGGTACCAGGTCACCGTTAACCCTAGTCAAGATGTTGCTCAGTCACACCTTTTCACCTCCACTCTCCTCTCTCCACAGTCTGCCCCTCCCACCTGGTCAACTAGTGGACTGGATTGGCTTCACCTTTATTCACCAATCCCCTGTAAATATCCCCATTACAAAAAGAGCCCAGGGAACAGAACTGGGTAACGGCCACCACCGTGACATTCCCAATAGAGACATTGCCCGGAACCGAGTACCGAGTATCCCTGGGTGCTACACATCCTATGTGAAGTGGGAGAATTGTTAGATGGAAGAAACATTTTGTGCATTGTGCAGCAATTTATCTATGTTAAGACTGTATAGGAGTCTCAAGATGGTGCTTTGCGGGTGGAGTGGGCAACCACTGAGGGTAGAAGTGCTTGAGCATTGGGACAGATACAACTATGCCAAGAGGGAAACATAGTCAAGTGGTATAGAAGGAGAGCGGGTGTAATGTGCACTAAAATGCACATGTGGTAAATAACAAAACAGAAGGTCTTACTTAAAAAAAACTACTACACCTGACCCTCCCGATCCTTGTACAGACTAGAAGCTTCTTCTACACAGTCCCGAGAAAGCTGAAAAAACCCTAACTGGATGATTCAGATGACCACTAAAGCGGGCTTTACACGCTACAATATATCTTACGATGTGTTGGCGGGGTCACGTCATAAGTGACGCACATCCGGCATCATAAGTTATATTGTAACGTGTAGCAGCTACGTGCGATTGCGATTGAACATTAAAACGTTCATCGCACGCACGTCGTTCAATTCCTAAAAATTGAATGTGAGGTTGTTCAATGTTCCCAAGGTAGCACACATCGCAGTGTGTGGCACCCCGGGAACAATGAACAGCAGCTTACCTGTGTCCTGCGGCTCCGCCGGCAATGCAGAAGGAAGGAGGTGGGCGGGATGTTTACGTCCCGCTCAGCTCCGCCCCTCCGCTTCTATTGGCCGGCTGCCGCGTGATGTCGATGTGACGCTGAACATCCCTCCCACTCCAGGAAGTGGATGTTCGCCGCGCACATCGAGGTCGTATGGAAGGGTAAGTACGTGTGACAGCAAATAATCATTTGTGCAACACGTTCAACAAATTGAACGTGCCGCACATACGATGGGGGCGGGTACGATCGCATACGATATCGTATGCTTAATCGTAACATGTAAAGCAGGCTTTAGTCCTGTGCTTCCCAAGTGACCATCAAGGGTGCCAGGTACCTCCTAAAGATTTCGATATAAGGTGCAGTGTAAAATAAGGTAAAAAAAAGTTATAATCTGCAGGAGAAACGCAATATAAACAGGCTGAAGTTCAAAGAAGGGTCCACTTTAGAAATATTACCAGCTGGAAACAAAAACCCCGAAAGGCTTTAAATAGTTAATATAGGGATGATCGAATTCCTCAAATATTCAGCTTCCCGAATATCCGACGAATTGGTCACCACTATGCGAATATTCGATGCGCAATGTAAAGGGTGCTTTACACGTTGTGACATCACTAGCGATCTCGTTAGCGATGTGACACGCCAGATCGCAGATGCGATCACCCGAGAACGCACATGTGTCCAGCGCAATAAAACAACCTATCTGCGATCTGGCGTGTCACATCGCAAACGAGATCGCTAGCGATGTCGCTGCGTGTAAAGCACCCTTAAGTCTATGGGAAGCCTGAATAGTTCCGAATAGTTGTTATTCGGTTTTCCCATATCAAATATTCGCGAATAGTTGAATAGCGGCGACCTATTCGGCAAATATTCGCGAATAGTTGAATAGCGGCGGCCTATTCGGCAAATATTCGCGAATAGTTGAATAGCGGCGACCTATTCGGCAAATATTCGCGAATAGTTGAATAGCGGCGACCTATTCGGCAAATATTCGCGAAGCCGAATATTTTAGGTATTCGATCATCGATAATATTAATAATAATATTTTTTTTATATAGCGCCAACATACTTTACAATTTAAAAGGACATATACAGACAATATAAGAAATAACAGAATAACAAAATTCAGATACCAAGAGGAGTGCAGGCCCTGCTCATAAGCTTACAGTCTATGAGGAAATTGGGGAGGCACAAAAGGTGAATGGGGGGGGAGCATGTCATATATGTTCCAGCCATCAATATAATAGGGGATTCAAAACCAGCTGTGTGGACCGGTCGCCAGCCAGAATTTATACAGGTACAGAGTGTAAAAAAGTACATGAAGAGGAATGGAGTCAGAACATACAGGGGACAAAAACTGGAAGAAAATTTAGTGAAGGGCAGAATGAGTACAGTTAGATGAGGGAGGTGAGATGATAGGCCAGTCTAAAGAAAGAAATAGTTACACCCACCAGGTGATAGTATAGCTCCCTGAAGCCAGAAGGAGCTACAAGGAACTACATCCAGTCAAAGATGCAGGGCCTACCCCCAGGGACCCAGAAGACCAGTGCCGGTAACACCAAAACAAATATATAATCCCTGTTTTTTCCTTTCCCAAGGACTGGTGACAAGCTAGGGTTGGTCCCAATGGATGGCTACTTAGGGGTGGAACCGATCCAGTCCACTAGACAAAAACCAGGGAGGAGGGGTCAGACAGTCACTAAATGGTAGTGAAAGGAGACGGTCGTAACCGTACTGACAGGAGTGCGTAGTGGTAACCTGTCAGGTGCAAGCCTGTGGTTGCCGAAGGAGTATGGTGGAGTACTCTCGGAACCATAGCACCGACGGGGTACAGAGGCCTAGGTCAGGAAAACGCTCCAGGGAGACCTGATAAAATCTGCACAGTGAGGAGACCATCCAGGACCTCACCGACCATAAAGTCCAGGGCACCAGCAGTGACGGGAAAACTGCCCGCCGTACGGACTGAAGCCTGAAAAACTACCGGGAGGGGACACCCCAGACGCTCCAAGCCATGGGGACCCGCTAAGCAGAGACAGGTGCAGTGGAAAGAAGCCATCAGGTTACTACACCGGCACTGGGACTAAGGGGACCAGTAGTGAAGACCAGACTTCTTCGGATAGCAAGCCATACCAACGCTGTGAGTAAAGGAACCAGTTACACTGCAATCCCTTGTGTGGCCTACCTTCTTTCCGTGCCTAACTCCATCACCTACCCCCTGGGGCCTAGCCCTACTTGTGGAGGGCCCAACATACAGGCTGCCATTAACATCAGACTCAAGGGTGAGAGACTGTTGTCGCGCCCCGGGGCAGCCGAGCTGCTCGGATCCGTGCGGTCCGTTGCCCAAGGGGTCCCGGACCCAGGGGCACTGTCGAACAGTTTTTAAATGAAAAGGGAAAAAATAATAAAAATAGTACAACCACGCCACTTGTGGTGCGTGGCCAGGGATAGTAGGGCCGCCGCTGCCAGTCTTCCCTAGGGGTGATGGATGGGGGAGCGTGGATGGTGGAGCCCTCCGCGAGCAGGGCTTTTCCCCAGGTGTAGGTAAGGCTTATTGTGGAGGCGCAGGGCAATAAATCAGTCCAGAGTGGGGAGTGCAGTTTGGTTGCTTTTACTTACAGCTGGTTTCGCACCCTGGAGAAGTGCTGGATCCCAGGTGAGCCCGAGTCCACTATAACTGTGCCAGCCAACCTGGTGACACTCTCCCACTGATGCACTCTGGTGTGTTTGTCAGTCCTCCTTGGCGTGGAGCTCCTGGAGGTCCATCTGGTATCTGGGGCCTGACGCAGACAGCTTGGACTATTTAAGGGAATATGATCCCGGTACTCCCTTTGCTGCTGATGCCTCGGACATTAGTGGTGGCAATGAGCCCTGGAAAACCACCCGCCTGGCAGAGTTAACAGATGGCTTGAAGTCCCGGTCTGTTCTAGGATCTGCACCCCGTGTGTGCAAAGTGCTGGGAGCCCTGGATGTTCACCCCACAGAATCCCTCTGTCCTTGGAGCTTGCTATCTCGCTCTCCAGCTACTTTCTCCCCTGAGTAGATGTTGTTGTTCCTCAGGTCCTTGCGGTGTCTTTCTACTCCTCTTTCTCTGTATCTCAAGATTCCTTTGTCTGTCTTGACACCTTTCTTACGACTGCTCACTTTCACCTACTTCACTTCACTTCTTCCTCACTCTCTTTCTCCAACTTCACTCACTTTTTCTAAACTGACTGTTCCGCTGTCTACCCACACCTTCCAGGCCACACGCTCCTCCCCCAGGTCTGATCTCTCTCTCCCCAGTTGGCTGCCTGTTAGCTCACAGTGCCCAGCCCTGTCACCTGTTTCTATGGGAGTCTCCTCCCTGCTTTTTGGAGTGTATGTGTGTTGGTGTACTGACTGGCACAGTTATGCAGTACTCGAGCTGTTACCGTGATGTTACCTTGTTTTGTGACACCTGGTTCCCGCAGGGGCATCACACTGTGCAGCGGCAGCTCCATCTACATAGCCGCAGCTCGCAAGTGGCGTCACGACAAAACCTTTATTACTCCCCAGTACATAACCCTTTCAAGCGGCCCCCAGGGTCTCGGAACCAGGCAATGGCCACCCAGTGAACTGTCCCAGTAAATATACTGCCCTGGATCGAGTACCCCAAAGCCCTGTGGTTCATCAATAAGACAGACTAAATTACATCATAGGAAACACTTGTTGGCAGAAAGGCAATAAGCACAGTGTCCACACAGAGACAAAATGTTCAGAACCAGGACAGTGACCGTACCTGACAGTGGCTCAGTGTAGAGAGAAATGGATCACATCACAGGAAGCTGCCGGATTAAATCTGAGACATGACAGCTGAGACGAAGTTCATACTGTAAACAATAACAGAATACAAGGATGACTTTAAGAAATTCATCAACGCTGAATGTTGGTAGCTATTAAGATTCAATAGCAAAACAAAATGTTAAAATCATAACATCGATCTTCTAGTACAAGTCTGTTCAACTTACAAATTTCTAAGATTTTGTAAAAAAAATTATTTTTTTATATTTTTGTGCTAATTAAATATTGTAAACTTCCTTCTAGATTATCGTCACCTATTTACTGGCTCATTAAGTTTACTGCTTTTTTTTCATTAGAACTCTTACAATGTAATGCCTGGTAATAAAATATAAAGAACAAGCGCAAATAATAAAGAAGCATCTTTGCTGCGTTCCTGTTCCTCCTCCTGGTCTGTGCTCATTACAGTGTATATGAGATCTACTCTAGTACACATGCTTCCCCGTCTTTAATATTTCCTTTACAGGTGGAAAAAGAAACATATTGCGAGAATGATTACGTTATGTGGTTGTCTCGGCATACACATGGGTGACATATCAATAACACTGTAACCTGCTGATGGAATTTAGCTTTGACTTTGTGAGCGCACAGAATCCGATTTAGATTTACAATATGTACCTGTCTCTTGCCACATATTGCATTTTATGTTCTGCTCCTGGTGCATTTGTATTGTATTGAGCCTTTGCGTTCTGTGAGCGAAATTCCTTCCTTCTATGCCTCTTAAACTCCAAATTAATAAGATTTGTTTGACGAGCGCTCAAGAAATCAATACAGCACACACTTAGTATAATATACTCAAAGAATTCTGCTTTATTAGTACATGTGACAGGTCTATATAAGATCACAGACAAAGGCCTTGTCCCTCTGAACTATTGTCATGTCCTCACCGGAGTCCGCTCCTGCGACTTCTGCTCTGATCGCCAGGCAACGCCGTGTTCCCGCCATGAATAGTGCTGCTGATGGCAGAGGAGTCGGTGCCCATGGCTCTTCTGAGCGCAGGCTTCACTCAACCACTAGGCTGGGTTTCCCTGGAACCTGCAGTACCACTGGCTGACTGTAGGTGGCATGTGTCTTCCAGCTCAAGTTGCCATCATTCACCTGCAGCCAATGGGAAGACACCACACCTTTCTTATTCCCCCCTTGCCTGCTGACCAATGCCAGAAATAGTCTGTATTCCTGGTTCCTGTGCTGTTGTATTTTGATTCCTGTGTGCTGACCTTGCTTGTGTTCTGACTACCCTTCTGCCTGTCATTTTTGTACCTTGCTGCCAGTCCCAGATTTGACCTTTGCTTTGTTTCCTCATTACACCCTTGCCTGCTGATTCTGTTATTTTATTGCATTTCCTGGTTTTTGACCTTGCCTGACGAGCACGGACTACAGCCTACCACAGGTAGTGATCTCTGGGGCTCTGTGTAATTCCAAATCCCTGTATAGGGGTTAAAGGGTTGCAGAGTTCTCGGGGTCCTGCTTTGTGAGTGGCTTTCCTCTGGCCTCCTTTTATAGCCCGTCTGTGTCTGTGGCTCAAGTCAGGCGTTACCACTATGCTCCAATAAGAACAATATGAACGTGAACGGAAATGCGAAACTTCCACGCCCCTCAGTTTTAGCTGAACCCTATGACATCATTAACTATAAGACAAGATGGCCATTATAGGAACAAAATGGATTCTGTTCTCTCACAGTTCTGACCTCCGTTTGATATTTTTTGATTAAAGATGTTGTCAAGGGTTATGAGATAATCTCTTCTCAATGTTTGCCCATTAAAATATTAAAACTTATACTTCCCTCTGGTGCCAGCACTATTGCTCTCCTAGGGCTCACATGACATTATTATGTTACACAATCTCTGAGGAGACCAATCAGTGCCACTTACCTGTCCCCTCCTTCAGATATAATTGAAGGCTGCTCTATCAAGTCCTCCAGATGTCTGATTTGTCTGAAGAAGGGGATAGTTAAGGGGCTGCTGATTGGCTTCAGAGATCATGTAACATAATAATGTTATGCAAGCCACGGGAGAGCCAGTGCCAACCCTGCAAAAACTGTGCTGGCACCAGAGGTGAGTAAAGGTGTTATTAATGTTTTTAAGGCAAACATGGTGATTGAGAAGGGGTTGTTCAAGTAGTGGACAACCACTTTAAGCTCATGACTAGCCAAACATGTCTCCAGACCTGGTTCATGTCCATCAGCTTCTCTTAGGTCCATTATTCCTGTACAGAATGGCGATCTTTCATTCTCATTCCTATTCCCCTTCCTGCTTGGTGCAGGGACCTCTACATCTAGGTAAAGAATAAATAGGTCTGTTAATTTGTTTATATGAGTATACCCTGTTTTTATAAGAGTCATCCTCAATGGTTATGCCACGGTTGTCTCCCGCTGTTTTGAGACTAGTGACAACTTTAGGACTGGAGCCTCGCATCTCTATCTTGACTCCTCATTTAAATAAAGTTTATTTTCCTTTGGTGTCTCAGGAGTTAATTTCAGGTTTTGTTGCCAGTAGCTCTGAGAAGGGCAGGTCAGCTGTTGCTGCTTTGGGTCCACACCCATTTAGGTTAATACTAGACCCTGCTGCTGTTAGGATCATTTCTACTCTGACCAGCCTGGTGGAAGGTACTGCTGAGGTATTCTCCCATGCCCATCTACCTGCTATTTTAGAGTTTTGTCTTCTACGGGGAAGTTTCGTGTTTTGGATCCTTCTGTTTATTCCCCCATGTGTCTATCCTTTCCCTTCATGTTTATTAGTTTAGTGGCAAGTTTAGTGTACTCATCGACCTGCTCACTAGACAGAGTGAGTTTAGGACCAGGTATCCTGCTCACCGACAGGTTGAATGAACCAGCATAGGGATGGTAGGGAGCTCAGGAGTCAAATTGAGGTGAGTGCAGGAAATGCCCCCTCACCTCTCTCCCAAGTGGCAGGGACCTCCGTTGTATTGTGACCCTGGTGTGACCACCTGTTTGTGATGTTTTTTGGTAGTGCATCAGATGTCCGTTGGACTGATGGCGTGTATCACGTGTTATATACGGACATTTCCAACTCCATGTGTGAAAGGTGACCACCACTACAATCATTATCTTTACAGGACGTGGCAGCTTGTCAGTTCCCCACGAGGTAGGTTGCGCTTAGTTGACACCTTCTGTGGAACTAGGTGGATTTCTAAGAGGTAGTACCCTTAGCTATCAATCATTCATGGCATGTTCTAAAGAGTTGTCGTTTCTGGGGGAGATTTTTTTTATTTTTAAAAGTTTTTATGTATATTTTTAAATTACTGTATGCATTTTTAGAGAATATATTTTTTTCTTATATTTCTTGTTACTTCAGATCCAAATCGGCTTGGATAAGGCAAATTTATTTTTTTTCCATCCATAGCTCTAATGTCCCTCAGCCTAAGTTAGCATTGAAAATTCTGCAAAGGTTTCCGTCCATTTGTTTTGATGAACAGGACTTCGCATAAGTAGTTTCCAAAATTTGCTTCATATCTTTCAAGTCACATTTAGTTACTCAAGTGGAACTGTTATAAGGAAAGGCAACATCTCAAGGAATTTGGGACATTGGAAAAATAGACAGGCGTGAAATTGGTGTCTCTGTCAAAATCAACCAAATATAGTGGAATAAGTCTTTTATAGAGGTCAATAGAAATGTTTGCTAGTGCTAAGCTGCCTTCAAAATAATTGGTCATGATTCTCAGAGGGTCGACTAGGACAGCTACAGCGTGGTTTACAGGCTGTGATTGATTCTTCATCTCGTAGACCCAGTAAATAAAGCATGAAGTACAGAGGAGCTCAACCTCAAGTACACAAAACCTAAAGTTGGCACTGTCCAGTTATGAAAGTGCAGCACTAACAGGCTCCTAACATCCATCATATACATGTAAGTAATGGAGATATAACATTTATGAAGTTGGTGGGGGGTGGGGTGAAGGAAATGTGTGACTCGCTATCCATTATCGTGCAAAATCTGCAATCAGGAAACAATTGATGTATAAAAGAACAGGGAAAGATTAGTAAAAGTCTTTTAACATGCCGAACAGTATGTTGTCTGCCGGGTGCTCGTGTTCGGCATATTGTGGCTCGATAGACAGATTGCTGGGTGGGGATGGGGAAAACCTAGCGGTCATGGTGCACATTGGTACTAATGACAAAGTTAGAGGCAGGTGGAAGGTCCTTAAAAATGATCACATGGAACTAAGAGAGAAGCTGAAGTCCAGGATCTCCAATGTGGTTGTACCGCCCCACGCTCGGCTGCAGCCGAGCCACTCGGATCCGGGGTCACTTCGCTCTGAAAGGGTGTTGGCGCTACTTAGGGGGGTGGTAGGTAGGTGTACGGCCAGAGCCGTGTTTGAGTTTGTGACGCCACCAACGGGATGTGGTGAAGGTGTAGACACCACCGCTGCGGTTATGGGGCACCCGGGGGAGATGGTCATGCAGCAAAATGTTAACCTCTCCGTGGGCAGGGATGATGGCCCCAGGACCCGTTGGGGAGAAGTAGCTGGGCGGTGCAGGGCGGTGCGCGGCCGGATGGCACTGTTGTACTCACTGTTATTGACACACATGAGTCTCTTGTAAACAAAGTTGATGGTGGTCGGTGCCCGCAGCCGGCTGTGTCTGGTCCCCCACCCGGTTTGGTGGTCTTTGTCTTTCTCCTGCCTCGTGTAGTGTATGTGTAGACTGCCTGCGCTTCAGCGACAGGAGTCCACTCCCCGGCTGTGTATATGTCGGAGGAGCCCGTTTGCCTGCAGACGCTGGCCTGTGGGATCTCTCTGCCTGTGCGGTGGCTTTCTATCCCCCTCGGTGCGCTGTTGCCTTCAGTCGGGACTTGGGTGGGAAAGGACCTATAGTCCAGATCGCAATCAGTGAATTAACTCAGTCCAGTGGCTTCTGGACCTCGTTTCAGGGTCTGAGTACCCCTCTGTGTGCTCCGGTTTCCAGTCGGTTCCCCGGGTCTGTACCGGCGGGCCACTACCCTGTCCCGGTCCACCACGGTTCCACCGAGCCGTATTCCTGGTTCCTGCAGGCTAGGCCACCATATGCCTCCTAGCCACGGTACCAGGGCTCCGACCCCGGCACCTGTCAGTCTGCTGCAGACCTGCTACACAGGCCTGCTTCCACTCTCTTGCACTCCTGTCACTAATCTGCCTGACTGACAACTCAACTGTGTTTCCTGTCTCAGGCCCTCTGAACTCCTCGGTGGGCATGGCCAACTGCCTGGCTCCGCCCCCTGGTGTGTCCATTAAGCATTGAGGGAGATAACTAGGGTTTTATGTGGTTGTTCTGGTGTTACCTTGTGTGGGACTGGTGTTGTGCAGGGCACTATCTGTGACTACCTGGCTAGTCCAGGGCATCACATGGTGTTTTCAGAAATACTACCGGTGCCACGAGCATCACTAGATAGACAGCGGGTGCTTAGGGAGCTAAATACGTGGCTTCGAAATTGGTGCAGGAAGGGTTTGGGTTCATGGAGAACTGGGTCGACTTCTCAGTCAGCTACAGGCTCTATGGTAGGGATGGGCTGCACCTCAATGGGGAAGGTGCAGCTGTGCTGGGGGAGAAAATGGTCAGACGGATGGAGGAGCTTTTAAACTAGGATCGGGGGTGAGGGAGGGTAGTGGAGCAAATGAGGAAATAGATGTAGCAAAGCAAGGAATAAACAATGTGTTAATAGTATAAAATGTCTACTGGCAAAGGCAAGAAGTCTTGCAAACAAATTGAATGAGTTTGAGACTCTTATGTCAACCATGGATTATGATTTGGTGGGCTTTATGGAACTCTGGCTGCATGAAAACCATGACTGGGTGACAAACGTAGAGGGTTATACTATATTCGGGAAGGACAGGAAAGATAAAAAAAGGTGAAGGGGTGTGTATATTTATCAAATCTAACTTAAGACTTAACTCAATGATCACGTAGGGGGAAGCTGCAACAATGTAAAGTCAGTGTGGGTAAATGTAACGTATAGCCTCTGGTAATAAAATGTCCAGGAATAAAAGGAAACCACTATGGATAAATAAGACTGTACAAAGTATAATAAAACATAAACAAAGGGTTTTTAAAATCTTGAAGGCTGAGAATACAGAAATAGCATTTCAGGAGTATAAAGATATCAATAGGAAATGTAAAAAAGAAATCAAGCTAACAAAAGTGGCCACTGAAACAAAAATCACCAAGGACATTAAAATTAATCCCAAAAAAATTATAAATACATTAATGCCAAAAAGGAAAACAAAGGATACTATCAGCCCCTTAAAATATAACAAGTTAATTATAACAAGATCATTATAGGGGACAAAGAAAAGGCTGAGATATTAAACAGCCACTTCTCACCTGAAGAAATTGCTGAGATGATTCCTGGGGAGTTTCTTTATCTGAGGAAACATGAGCTAATATTATTATTATTATTTATTATTATAGCGCCATTTATTCCATGGCGCTTTACAAGTGAAAGAGGGTATACGTACAACAATCATTAACAGTACAAAACAGACTGGTATAGGAGGAGAGAGGACCCTGCCCGCGAGGGCTCACAGTCTACAGGGAATGGGTGGTGGTACAATAGGTGAGGACAGAGCTGGTTGCACAGTAGTCTACTGGACTGAGGGCTATTGTAGGTTGTAGGCTTGTTGGAAGAGGTGGGTCTTGAGGTTCCTCTTGAAGCTTTCCACGGTAGGGGAGAGTCTGATATGCTGAGGTAGAGCGTTCCAGAGTATGGGGGATGCACGGGAGAAATCTTGTACGCGATTGTGGGAAGAGGAGATGAGAGAGGAGCAGAGAAGGAGATCTTGTGAGGATCTGAGGTTGCGTGCAGGTAGGTACCGGGAGACTAGGTCACAGATGTAGGGAGGAGACAGGTTGTGCATGGCTTTGAATGTCATGGTTAGTGTTTTGAACTGGAGTCGTTGGGTGATGGGAAGCCAGTGAAGGGATTGGCAGAGTGTCGAGGCTGGGGAATAGCGAGGGGAGAGGTGGATTAAGCGGGCCGCAGAGTTTAGGATAGATTGGAGGGGTGCAAGAGTGTTGGAAGGGAGGCCAGAGAGCAGGAGGTTGCAGTAGTCGAGGCGGGAGATGATGAGGGCATGCACTAATGTTTTTGCTGATTCTTGGTTAAGGAAAGCACGGATCCGGGAGATGTTTTTGAGTTGTAATCGGCATGAGTTGAAGAGGGCTTGGATGTGTGGCTTGAAGGATAGCTATTCACAACTTCAGATAAAGCATGGATGTGGTTTCCATCCTGGACAGGATGGGGGATTTAATTAGCATTCAAACTTAATCACTATGCTGACATTATGGATGGGATAATCAATGAAACTATTGGGCCTATCCATGAGCTAAATAATGAAGTAGGACATATAAGTAAAGTGGCATAGCAGAACAGAATGGCCCTTAGTTATCTGCTGGCTGCAGAGGGACGACCATGTGCTGAGATGGGAGAGGAGTGTTGTAGTTGGATAGAGGATGCACACGACCCCATAGAGGCTCACATGAGAAAGGTAAAGGACCTACAGAAACAAGCAAGAGAACTCACAAAGGGAGAGTGGAACCTTTTTTCTTGGATGGCGCAATGGGCACATGGTTGAATAACATATTCTCCAGCTTGATGAAACCTATTGTAGTATAATAGGAATATTTCTGGTTAATCCTAATGGCATGGATACTAATAAAGTGTTATGTTAAGAGATTAAGCTAATAAGGATCTTTGTGGTCCTCAGTATTAGGCATGTATAGTGAATACATATACATGCATGTGAACTAATAAGTGTTTTCTTTAAGTTCATAGGAAAAAAAAGGAAAACTGCAACTTTATAATGCGAGATGTCGCCAATGCAACAGGGACTATGCATAATGTCCAGCCTACCAGACTACCTAAAAAGAGCTAGAGTCCTATAGAAAAACAGAACTCCCAGGACCCGATTGGCTCAGCTGACTTATCCCTTCCAACCAGATCAAAGAATAAGAAAAACTGGAAGAAAACTGACTGTCGAGCGCTGCATACCTGCTGCAAAGAAATTGCTGGCTAAAGTTTATGATCATTCTCTTGTTTGGACAATTAGGTTTAATGCTCAGAGCCAAACACACATTGGGATTTAGATTGCTGTTATATTCACTTCTTTTGTGCCCCAAAGGTAACCCCGGAGATGATTGTCTGATGGCCCAGCCCGACTGTCGCTCCTTCTGGAAGAAGATCACGCAGTGTTTGGAGGATGGATGGAAGACTTCATTTCCGGAAGGGGGTCCCACAGTTGCACCTGAACAGTTTACCAAGCATACCAGTGGAGTTAGAACCACTGGTTCTGCCAGTCCTCTTGGCTGGCCTGGGCCTGTGGTGGGCCTGTGGTGGGCCTGTGGTGGGGTGCACATCTGGAGAGTAATCACATGAGCTTTGTAATAGAGAATGTGTGTTGTTGAATGAAAAATAAACCTGTAACCTCTGCAGCAATGCTGGAAGCACTCATTCATCTATTTTGATGCAGTTTGGTATGGTTGGTAAACCGACTTTCCTTTGTCCCGGTGCTAACTTGAGACCCAGTTGAGTCCTCCGTGCACATGCAGAGCTGATGGTCCCCTTGCCTGAAGCTGCTGGTGACCTGCGGCGCTCCGCTGCTTTGTTTTTCCAGGCCCAGAAATGACAGGCCTCGCGGTCCCTTGTGGGGTAGGCTACTTCTCGTGCCCTCTCCCGGGTCCTATATATGAGGCTGTGTCCCTGAGCCTATGGGTGGTGTGGTACCCTGGAAGTCACCACACATGGCTGGATCAGCAGACCGCCTGGAGCTGTCTACTCTGGGGTCCAGTACCCCGTCGTGCGTAGTACCTGAGATCTTCTGTCTACCCTAAGGCTACTACCTCCTAACTGCATTTTTGGGTCTCCTCACAATCCTTACACCCCTCTCACTCACTGACTCCTTTCAACTGTCACCCCTTCAACTGTCGTTATTCCTCACTGCCTACTCTGCCTAGCAACCGCTGTCGCTTCCTACTAACCACGCCCCTTCCCCAGGCTAACAGCTAAGGGATTGGTTCTCACATCTTTCCACTGTTAACCCTCTACATGCTGTGCCCAGTTCTCAGGGAATGTACCCCTACCTGTGTGTGAGGTGTGGGTTGTCAGCAGAGGGCATTCCAGAAAGCCTTGGGATCCTTCAGACCACTGGGGTAGCATACCCCAGGGTGCTGCATGAGCATCTGCACTCAACTTCTTTGGTTGATTATGGCGAGGCCTGTTCTGTATGAAATCTGTCCAGTTAAACCTCTGTATGGTCTTGGCCACCGTGCTGCAGCTCAGTGTTAGGGTGTTGGCAATCTTATTATAGTCTAGGCCATCTTTTTGTCGAGCAATGATTCTTTTTTTTTTTCCAGTTTCTCAGAGAATTTTTGATGTAAGGGTCCATGTTGAACTTACAGTGACCAGTATGGGAGAGTGTGTGAGGGAAAACACCAAATATAACACATTCTCGCATATGCACAACAGAGACCTTGTAACACTAATGAGTCACATGACACTGGGGAGGGAAAAAAAACTATTATTGAACAATTTGGCCATTTCCAGTAGTCACTTTTGGAGCCAGTGGTTTAGACATTAATGGCTGTGTGTTGAGTTATTTATAGTGCACCAATTTTACAATGTTATACAAGCTGCGCACTGACACTGTACATTGTATTAAAATGCCATATATTCAAAAGATTCACTAAAATATTTTAAAAAATGTGAGGCGTGTACTCACTTTTGTGATATACTGTATATGAACACACACATACAGTATATACACACATACAATTTATACAAATAAAAGATTTATACACACACAGTATATATATCCGCACATTTAAGAGCCCCCTCCCCCCACCTCAGCACCATCCTATCTTCCCCCTCAGTATTTAGACTGTATCCACTCATGGACCCGAAGCTTTCTCAGCTGCATGAACCCAATAGTGTTTGCAGGAGTCAGGTCAATCCAGCGAGGGATAGCCTCCTCCAGAACTCTTGTAGACTCCACACCTCATAGACTGTCTGGACCTACTGGACCTGGAGAAGAGGTCTGCAATGCATGGAGGAAGAGCCATGTGAGTACATAGTACACAGGTCTATGTGTAATGTCCATGCAGCTCGCACACAAACTAGCATCACTACGTAGTGACGGACACTGCCTGAGGCTCAGTGGTATTTCTCAGGGGATGGGACAATCCTGCTGCCATTGGAGTTTTGTGTAGACCCCTGGTAAACAATTCAGAGCACCACTTGTGGTAAAATGCTAATGTCTCCTTCAAGGCCGAAGTTGCCCTGGGTGTTTGTCCTAAGTCCAAAGGACATTGTTCCAGAACTCTTCTGGTTTGTTCAAGTGTTACTTTGCAAGCTTTAGTCGTGTTCTCTTTAGAAAAAAAAATACTTCCAAATAAGTTATGCTTGCTTATTCTTTATGTAGTGGTCTTGTCATGAACTTGAACATTTAATCTGCTATCTGAGGCCTTTAGAGTCTGAGCTGAAGCTCTTGGATTTTTGGCAATGTCTTTTTGCATTTTACTATCTGATCTTGGGGTGACTTTTCTGGGATGTCCACTCGTGGGAATATTGTTAATCACAATATTTTAAAAACGTCCTTTTAACCCTTCCCTGATTGTTGAGCAGCAATAATCGCTGATGTCTGTCCTCTTTTTTTTACTGTGGTAACACGTCTGAATTCTACAGTGCAGAAACTACCAATACTCTGCTTTTATAGATGTAGTGACATCTAATGATGAACAATTAATCAAAGACAGTTAATTAGCGGCACCAGTCTGCTACTTATGCTTTAAATTCCCTCGGCAATAGTAAAGGTGAAATCAATTTTTCACAAATTTCTTCTGCAGTTTGGCCTAGTTTTTGTTAAACAAAATAAAGATGACCGTTCCATATGCCCAGTCTTGTTGTTTGTCTGAGGTTTACCTAATTGTAAAGACCCAAATTTTATTTCTTATGGCCAGTTATACCAACCCATAGAATCAATGATGGTGTGTTTAGAGTTTCTCATGAGTGTACAGCACCCACGCAAAGCGTCAGCCTTACAATACCAAAAAGTGCCGTTGTATCATGCATACTCACCAATCACAATCTTAAGGCTGCTTTACACACAACGATATTGCTAGTGATCTCGTTAGCGATGTGACACGCCCAGATCGTTGTTACGATTTGCCGAGATCGCTCATAGGTCGTTTTGTAGCGGTCACACGTACACATCTCACCAACGACGCTGCATCGTTCAGCGACATATTGTTTGACCAAGGCGGTCGTGTGGATGTTGTTGGTCGTTGGCAGGGTGTCAAACGTGGCAATATGTCTTCTGCGTTCCAAACGACGAACAATATTTTGAACCTGAACGACGTGTCAACGATCAACGATTTTCCCCCTCTTTGCGATCGTTCGGAGTCGCACGTAGGTGTCACACGCAATGACGTCGCTAACGATGCCGGAAGTGCGTCACAAAAACAGTGACCCCGGCGACATATCGTCAGATAAATTGTAGCGTGTAACGGGGCCTTTAGTCACTAGCTCTTATATAGTTGCCTTTGCACACCTAAGCCTCCATTGTCCTGTGGCACGTCTCCCAGGGGCTGATTTGAAGAATGCTGTATCCTCTCCACCTACTGCATTTTTCAGATTATAAGATACACTTTTCCTCCCAAAACTTTGAGAGGAAAATGAGGGGTGCATCTTATAATCCGAATGTAGTTTACCAGGGGGGTGATGGAGAGGGGTAGCAGGAGGTAGCAGGAGGCAAGAGCAAAGCTGTGGGCGCTGTGCTGTGCAGGCTGTGCTGGGACTGCTGGCGCTGTGCTGTGCTGCGGCAGCTGTAGTGAAACTGCGGTGGCTGTGCTGGGGCGGCACGCTGCAGTGAAGGCTTCAAATAATGGCACCCAGAGTCGGTGTATGCACAGATGGAGCTCTCGACTCAAGATCTCATCTGCGCATGCGCCACCTCCTGCTCCTTGATCTTCAGCAGCAGTCTTAAGGAAAATGGCGACGGGAGGTGGCGCGTGCGCAGATAAGATATTACCTTGTCATTGAGCTGATAGCTCAATCTGTCCACATACCAACTCTGGGCGCCATTTCTTTGCAGCCCGCACCACCAACAGTTTCTGGGCCAGCATCTGGAATGCCCGCTGCACCGTCTGCAGCATTGCCCTGCTCCACCACCGCCCCTGCTTCTTGTGACCCTGGTCCAAGACCGCTGCCGCCCCCCCCTTGATGAGACACCACCAGATTATAAGACGGACCCCGTTTTTTTCACATTTTTTTCTCTAACTTTGGGCTGCGTCTTATAATCCAGTGCATCTTGCAAAAAAAAAAATACGGTACTTGATTTTTTGGAGTTAATATACTCTTTACTGACTAATCTGGTTCTCACCCTTTTTGTCAGGCTCCTTCGTTATTAACTCTTCTGCAACCATAGTTTATTTATTTTCTCGGCTCAGGACCATAGGGGCCTTCTGTTTGCCGTGTTGCTCAGCCACGCACTGACACACTTCCTGGTAATAGCTTCTTATGTAGATTTCTAGTTCCAGTATTACATCAACAACTACTGACAACAGTACAATTTAGAGCAATAACTGATATTTATTGATTCACAGACATAAAACTATCGAGAGACAACAAAGGGGATAATCTTTACCCCCTTACATGCTATTACACCTACTGTGCCATCTTCTTTTTCTATTTTTCCAGTTGCAAAAAGGGGTGGAGACTGTGCAAGTCCTGCCCAAAAGTTGGAACTTTGTGGTTGTACTATGATGTTTTGGTGGTATTCATGGGATTCATTCGTTGCGTGTGACACGGATTCCGTGACGCACATCCGGCATTGTTAGCGACGTCGTTGCATGTGACACCAACGAGCGGCCGTTAAAGATGGAAAATACTCACCAAATCGTCCATCGTTGACATGTCATTCACTTTCAAAAAATCGTTGATTGTTGAGGACGCAGGTTGTTCGTCGTTCCCGAGGCAGCACACATTGCTACGTGTGAGACTTTAGGAATGACGAACCACAGCTTACCTGCGGCCGCCGGCAATAAGGAAGGAAGGAGGTGGGGGGGATGTTACGGCCGTTCATCTCCGCTCCCTCTGCTTCTATTTGTCGGCCGCTTAGTGACGCTGCTGTGAAGCCGCTAGAACCGCCCCCTTAGAAAGGAGGCGGTTTGCCGGCAACAGCGACGTCGCTAGGCAGGTAAGTCCGTGTGACAGCTCCTAACGATATTGTGTGCCACGGGCAGCAAATCGCCAGTGACGCACAAACGACGGGGGCGGGTGCCTTCGCTAGCAATACCACTGCGTGTGATGGGGCCTTTTGGCTTTACCCAGAAAGAAGCAAGATAGGATGATGAAACTTTCCATTTATTCCACATACAATCTACCGATGTTATTACACTTCTTACACCAGTATATTTCAAGATTTTGTTTTTTAAAAGGACGGTAAGCAATAGCATACTTCGTGGCAGTCTTTCTGTCCAGTTTCTGGCTATTGGAGTTTTGGACCATTGGTTTCTGGAGTAGAAGACTCATAATTTAGTATATTTATAATTACTGTTTATATATAATTATTCATGTATTGTCCAACTATGTGTGAAAAAAAATAATTTCTATGTGAAGTAATAGCCACCCGGCAGGCCTGCTGCTATCTAATTGGTATGTGATTGCAGTGTTTAGCGGAAAAGCAATGAGCAGACCAGCTGGTTGGTGCTGCGGTGGTTGCAAACACCGAGGTGAAGTTCAGCGGCTCAGTAACCAGATCAGGCTCTTTGAAATTGCTTTAATTTTACATTCCAACTGTACGACATGAAAAGCTTTCAAAAACATAAGCTGGAAGCAAAAAGCTGCTACTGCCATTTAAATAAGCCAAATAAAACCTAATATCAAGTAAATGCAATTGACTGCATTGATTTGGCACCTAGCATATAATTACCAACGAGAAAACGACAATAGCAAAACACAGCTGCATAATGGCCGAGTGTGGGCTATTCTACCAATACGCTAATCGCAGCAAATTTCTGATTTCTAGGAAGCTGCCAATCTAGCCACAGAAAAATGTGAAAAATCCAAGTTCTGCAAATTCCCCGTGTGCGTGTATATATACTACATTCTAATCACAAAAACATATTTTAAGTAGAGATGAGCGAATCGGTCGCGGTTCGGCTCGAATTCAGTTCGCCGAATGGAGGTCTCGTTCGAGTTCGGTTCGGCGAACCACTCAAACCGCATAGGAAACAATGGGAGGCAATCACAAACACATAAAAACACCTAGAAAACACCCTCAAAGGTGTCCAAAAGGTGACAGACAACTCACAACACAACACACACACATGGGAAAGTGACAAGAACATATACTCATGCGAAAACAAAAGAGCAGGACAAGGAAAGAGAAGAACAGATATAGGCATGGCACGCCCTTCTAAAATCATGTAAAACACCGCAAGGTGACTCCAAGCGGAGTCTCCCTTTTTTCCAAAAATTGGGCCCCACACACACCCACCCATTCAGTGGCAGCACTTGTGCCCTAGTTGCAAACAGGATGTTTTGATTTGCATCAAGCACATTCCAAATCCACAAGCATTTACTCTCCCCAGGATGACACAGGGGTAGTAAATTCCTTCTGGATCCATGACTTGTTCATTTTGATGAACGTCAGTCTGTCCACATTGTCACTGGACAGACGCGTGCGCTTATCTGTCAGCACACACCCAGCAGCACTGAAGACACGTTCAGAGACAATGCTGGCAGCTGGACACGACAAAATCTCCAAGGCGTAAGTGGAGAGCTCTGGCCATTTTTCAAGATTTGAAGCCCAAAATGAGCAAGGCTCCATTTGCAAAGTCATGGCATCGATGTTCATTTGGAGATATTCCTGTATCATCCTCTCCAGCCGTTGACTATGTGTCAGACTTGTTGTCTCTGGTGGCCTTGCAAAGGAGGGTCTAAAAAAATTATGAAAAGAGTCCATAAAATTGCTGTTACCAGCACCAGATACGGTGCTGCTGGTACGGGTAGACTGTTGAAGATGACGAGACCGTCCCATGTTTGTCAAGTTACAACTGGGAGATTCACTCCCTGCACCTGCACGGTTGTTTGGTGGAAAAGCCGAGCTAAGATCGAGTAACAGCTTCTGCTGATACTCCTGCATACGTGCGTCCCTTTCTATGGCTGGAATTATGTCACAAAATTTGGACTTGTACCGGGGATCTAATAGTGTGGCAAGCCAGTAGCCATCATCACTTCTAATTTTGACAATACGAGGGTCATGCTGGAGGTAGTGCAGCAAGAAGGCGCTCATATGTCTTGCGCAGCCATGCGGACCAAGTCCACGCTGTGTTTGTGGCATAGAGGTGCTCACCGTTCTTTGTTCCTCTGACATCTCCCCCCAACCTCTTTCAACAGAAATTTGACCAAGGTCTCCCTCATCCGCTGAGTCTTTCATGTCCATGGACAGTTCGTCCTCCATTTCTTCATGTTCTCCTGTACCTTCCTCAACATTTCGCCTGCTACTATGCCCCCTTGCTGAACCCTGTCCCCCATGGTCCCATGCCTGCCGCGTTGGTGATGATGAATGTCTGGACCTTGATGATGTTGTTGTCTCTTGCGCATATGAATCCTCCTGTAGTTCCTCCCCTTCCTGTTCTCCCACCCCCTGACTCTGAATAGTGTTTAGCGTGTGCTCCAGCATGTAAATGACTGTAATTGTCATGCTGATAATGGCATTGTCAGCGCTAAACATATTCGTCGCCATGTCGAAACTGTGCAGAAGGGTGCATAGGTCCTTGATCTGAGACCACTCCATCAGGGTGATCTGCCCCACCGCTGCATCTCGTTGGCCCAGGTTATACGTCATGACGTATTGCACCAGGGCTCGACGGTGCTGCCACCGTCGCTGTAACATGTGGAGAGTTGAATTCCAGCGTGTCGGCACATCGCATTTCAGGCGATGAACCGGCAGGCTGAAAGACTTCTGGAGCGATGCAAGTCGTTCAGCAGCAGTGGTTGAACGGCGGAAGTGAGCAGACAGTTTTCGTGCCCTGGTCAGAAGGCCATCTAGGCTGGGATAGTGTGTTAAAAATTGCTGGACAACAAGGTTCAACACGTGAGCCATACAAGGCACGTGTGTCACCTTGCTCAGGCGAAGGGCCGCACCCAGGTTTGCAGCATTGTCGCACATAGCCTTACCAGGCTGCAGGTTGAGTGGAGACAACCATTTATTAAACTCAGTCTCCAGAGCTGCCCACAACTCAGTCGCTGTGTGACTCCTATTTCCAAGACATTTCAAGCTAAAGACCGCCTGATGCCGTTGCGTTCTGCTGCCAGCATAGTAATGAGGGGTGCGTGATTCCTTCTGCGCAGTGAGAATGCTGGTGGCCTGACCAGGCAGGCTTGGGGCGGAGGTGGAGGACACAGACGAGGTGGAGGAGGCAGAAGCAGTGGCAGAACTTGGACAGACAGAGGATTGACACACAAGTCGTGGGTACGACAAGACTTGTGCAGCAGACCCTTCACCATCTATCACCATAGTTACCCAGTGCCCAGTCAGCGACATGTAACATCCCTGTCCATGCTTACTGGTCCAAGTATCGGTGGTGAAATGCACCCGTTCACACACAGAGTTTCTCAAGGAAGCGGTGATGTTGTGTGCGACATGCTGGTGTAGCGCGGGCACACCTTTCTTAGAGAAGTAATGGTGACTGGGCATCTGGTACTGGGGCACAGCGACCGACATAAGGTCTCTAAAATCCTGTGTGTCCACCAGGCGGAAAGGCAGCATTTCGGTAGCCAAGAGCTTACAGAGGGATAAAGTCAACCTCTTAGCTTTGTCATGGGTCGCAGGAAATGGCCTTTTATTTGTCCACATCTGAGTGACAGAGATCTGGCTGCTGTGTGTAGACGGTGTGGAGTAGGGTGTCCCTGGAAAAATGCAGGTTTGTGAGGAAAGTGCAGGTGTAGGCATGATGTTGCCTTCATCCAACGTTGGTGCTATCGATGTCTGAGAGAGCTGTACACACGCACTTGTTTCCCCTTCTAAACCAACTGACGACCTACCAAGCAAACTGCCTGTTGCGGTTAGTGGTGGAAGTTGTGCGTGGAAAACCAGGTGTGACCGCTGTCCCAAAAGTCCTAGAAGATGAAGAGCGCACGGATGCACTGGAAGGGGCAGGCGGTGGATGGTTTGCTCTGCTAGGCCGCATTGCAGCATGGTGAGCTTCCCACTGGGACATATGATATTTATTCATGTGACGATTCATGGAAGAAGTTGTCAAACTGCTGAGGTTTTGCCCTCTACTAACAGAATCACAACAAATTTTACAGATCACATAATTTGGGCGATCTTTTGCTATGTCAAAAAAGGACCAGGCTAGGCAAGGCTTAGAGGGCATGTGACCTGCTGATCCACCCCGACTAGTGCTCAGAGTCACAGTGGTGGCTGAGGATGCAGTTGTAGACGTGCTACCAGTACTCTGACTCTGTCCAGGAAGGCGCAAGGTAACTTCCTCGTCAGTTGCATCCTCTTCCACCGCCTCTGTTGACCTCCTCGAGTGCCTGACTGTGGGTTGACAGTAGGTGGGATCTAGAACTTCCTCATAAATTGTTGTGTTTGCACTCCCCTCACCCTCAGACCGAGCCTCTTCTTGCCCTGACCGAATATTTAAGTTGTCATCCCAATCTGGTATCTGCGTCTCATCGTCATCAGTATGTTCCTCATTGTCTATTACAACAGGTGTTTCAGTTTGTGAATAAGGGTCAACATTATGCTCAGAAACTTGGTCATCATGGCCTGAATCTGAGTCACAAAGGTTCTGGGCATCTCTGCAGACCATTTCCTGATCTGTACTCACTGTAGCTTGGGAGCAGACTTCTGATTCCCAGGCTATAGTGTGACTAAACAGCTCTGCAGACTCAGCCATCTCAGTTCCACCATACTGTGCAGGGCGGATGGAGACTTCAGAGCTTGGAGAAAGCAAGGGTGATTGGGATGACAACTCAGAGGACTGGTGTTTTTTGGATGCGGTAGTTGAGGTGGCTGAGAGGGCACTTGTTGGACCACTTGAGATCCATTCAAGCATTTTCTTTTTTTGGCCATCATCTAGCTTTGTTCCAGTTGTTCGTGTCCGTAAAAAAGGGAGCACATCGGATTGTCCACGGTAAGTAGTAGACATCTTACTTTTGCTGGAAGATGGTCTATCTTCAGCAGATGTTAATGGAGCTTTGCCACCTTCCCCACGGACAAACCCTTTTTTTCCTTTTCCAACACGCCTCTTCCCCTTTCCACCAGCATCTGTCATTTTGCCACTCATTTTGATTGCGACAAGATTGTGCACTTAAAATGTGGTAGTAAAAATTGAGAGGTGGAGTAGATTGCCGCGGTGGTCTAGCTTTATTAACAGCAGAATAAACAACAATAATTATCCCTGACAATGCAACTACGGCCCTTAAACTGGCAGCATAGTTTGCTAGTATAATGGCTTAGTAACCATGAGTTTGAGTGTGCGATGCAGAGGTGCTGCACATAGGTTTGCACCAGTGGGACACTAATTGAAGTCCAACAGCCACTTTTAGGATGCCACTAAGTTTACTCAGTGTTTGCTAGTATAATGGCTTAGTAACAATGAGCTTGAGTGTGCAATGCAGTGGTGCTGCAAATGGCACCAGTGGAACACTAATGGAAGTCCAACAGCCACTTTTAGGATGCCACTAAGTTTACTCAGTGTTTGCTAGTATAATGGCTTAGTAACAATGAGTTTGAGTGTGCAATTGTAACGCTCCCCGGGTCCCCTGCCTTGCTTCCCGGCTCCCTTGCCTCGCTCCCCGGCTCACCTGCCACGCTCCCCAGCTTCCCTGCCTCGCTCCCCGGCTCCTCTATCAGGCGTCCCCCGCTCCACAGCCTCCAGCCCCCATCACCTGTGCTCCCCAGGCGGCTCGGTCCCCGCTCCCGGCGCCCGTCGGCAGCTCTGCTCCAGGCCGGCTCCCCTGCCTCCTGTTCACCGCTCCCTGCCCTGGCTTCTGGCACCCGGGCCTCGCGCATGCGCATTAGGGCGCGCGCGCGGTCATTGACCCTTTCTTAAAGGGCCAGTGTCCTCCAACAGGATATTGAAGGATCAGGTACTGGGTATATAGGGGGATCCTTTCCAAGTGGGCGGGGCCTGTTCTTCGTGTTTTCTAAGCTAGGAGTCAGGTCTCCTTGTGTCTGTGATATACTCACCTATCTCTCTCGTAGAGCCGATCCTGCCTCGCCAACCGGTCCTGACGATACCCGAACCCCGAACGGTGACGGCCTGCCATCCCGTCAGCTCCTGCCATCTCCGATCCCTGTGGTGACCCGTCTTCTCGCTCCATTGGTTCCGGACTCTGCCTGACGACATCTCGGCCTCCGAACCTGAGCTCCGTCACCCGGACTACCATCAGAGACCCCGTGGTCCCAGGGACTTCTTTACTCCACTCCTCTAAACGGACTGTCCTGCTAGTGCCCCGGCTACCGGGCACCTTGCCCTCGGTGAGGTGTTCAGCCCAGTGGATCCACCTCCTGGGTCTGCCTGTCCACCTGGCCCTAACAGTAAGAACAGGCCATGGATCCCGCCGAAGCACTAGCGGCCTTGCAGCAGGAACTCACATTCCAGCGCGAGACCCAGACCCGCATGCTGAACTTCATGTCTTCTGTGGATACCCGCCTGAACACGCTACAAGCGACGGCCACATCCTTGGCATCTCAGGTTTCCACGGTACAATCCACGGCCACAGCTCCCGTGGCAGCCTCCTCGGATGCTTCCAGACTTCGTTTGGCTTCACCACCCCGGTACGCCGGAGATCCCAAGACCTGCAGGGGATTCCTAAACCAGTGCTCCCTTCATTTCAAGCTGCTTCCGCACTTGTTTGCCTCCGACCAAGCCAAGGTGGCGTTTGTGATGTCACATCTAGAGGGTGAGGCACTGGCCTGGATGAACCCCTTGTGGGAAAAAGAAGACCCTGTGACTACCAACATCCAGGACTTCCTGCAGGCATTCAGAAACACCTTTGACGAACCTGGACGTGCCGCTGCATCCGCCTCATCACTCCTCAGGCTACGTCAGGGGACTACGACGGTAGGGCAGTATGCCATCCGCTTCCGCACTTTGGCCTCAGAATTGGGGTGGAACAATGAAGCCCTCACCGCCGCCTTCTGGGAAGGACTCTCCAGCCGTATTAAGGACGAGCTGGCAGGCCGCGATGTTCCTTCCACCCTGGATGCCCTGATCGCACTAGCCACCCGCGTGGACCTCAGATTCCAGGAACGATCCAAAGAGGTGTCCCGTGAGAGACGTCCGATACGGCATTCCTCTCCTCCGCAGAAGCCCGCCGTACTTCAGTCAGTGTCGTCTGGTGTCTCTGTCCACGAGCCCATGCAGATTGACCGTTTGCGGCAGTCCGAACAACGCCGAGCAGAACGGCTCGCCAAGGGCCTCTGCTTCTACTGCGGAGAGGGCACACACCTTCTACGCTCCTGTCCAGAGAGGCCGGGAAACTCCAAAGCCTAGGGTTGGTAGGAGAGGCCACCCTAGGTGCTGGGACTCTCTCAGACCCGGTTACGTGGACTGTTCAAGTGACAACGGGAGAGACGCGGTTCACGGCCGAGGCGTACCTCGATTCCGGGGCAGCAGGCAATTTCATCCAGCAGGCCACGGTGGACAAGTACCAGGTGCCTGTTACTCCACTCGACAAACCCCTCGTGATTGCCTCTGTAGATGGGAGACCCCTCTCTGACACCATCTCGTGGATCACCAAGCCGGTGGAACTACGTATCGGTGCCCTGCACACCGAGAACATCGCTCTCTACGTCCTCCCACACATGTCCCATCAAATCCTGCTGGGACTCCCCTGGTTACGGACACACAAACCGTCAGTCAGCTGGGGTACTGGTGAAATCACCCGATGGGGCTCCTCTTGCCACGAGAACTGTCTGAAGACTATACAGCCCATCCGACGACCTCCGGTTCCGGAGTCCCTACCGGGACTGCCCTCGGCCTATTGGTCCTTCGCGGACGTCTTTGATAAAAAGGAATCAGAGGTACTTCCGCCACATCGTCCTTATGACTGTGCCATCGACCTACTCCCGGGAACTACACCACCTCGAGGACGGATATATCCGCTGTCTCCTGCTGAAACTAGGGCCATGTCTGCCTACATCACGGAGAACCTAGCAAGGGGATTCATTCGGAGGTCCTCCTCTCCTGCTGGAGCAGGCTTCTTCTTCGTTAAGAAGAAAGAGGGCGATCTACGCCCATGCATTGACTACCGGGGATTGAACCAAATCACCGTGAAAAATAAATACCCCCTGCCGCTCATCCCCGAATTGTTTGATCGGCTTAGAGGAGCTCGTGTGTTTACCAAGTTGGATCTTCGGGGTGCCTACAACCTGGTCCGCATCCGCTCTGGGGACGAATGGAAGACCGCATTCAATACTCGCGATGGGCACTATGAATACTGTGTGATGCCCTTCGGCCTCTGTAACGCACCAGCAGTGTTTCAGGAATTGGTGAACGACGTGTTCCGGGACCTTCTTTACGTCTGTGTGGTGGTGTATCTTGACGATATCCTGGTCTTCTCTCCGGACCTCCAGACCCACAGAGATAACGTGCAGCTGGTACTACAAAGACTGAGAGAGAATCGCCTGTACGCCAAGTACGAGAAGTGTGTATTCGAGCAGTCTTCTCTTCCCTTCTTGGGTTACGTAATCTCCGATACCGGTCTGCAGATGGACCCGGAGAAGGTCTCTTCCATTCTCAACTGGCCCCCTCCTTCCGGACTGAAGGCAATCCAACGCTTTCTGGGATTCGCAAACTATTATCGTCAGTTCATCCCTCAGTTCTCTGCTTTGACTGCACCTCTCTCCGCCTTGACCAAGAAGGGGGCTAATCCAAAGGACTGGTGACCTGCGGCCGACGCCGCGTTTGGCTCCCTGAAACAGGCATTTGCTTCTTCCCCTGTGCTCCACCGTCTTGAGTTAAACCGACAGTTTACCTTGGAGGTGGATGCCTCCTCCTCGGGAGCCGGAGCAGTGCTCATGCAGAAGTCCTCCTCCGGGAAGATGGTTACTTGCGGTTTCTTCTCCAAGAGCTTCTCAGCGCCTGAACGCAACTACACCATCGGTGACCGAGAGCTATTGGCAGTCAAACTGGCTCTGGAGGAATGGTGCTACCTTCTGGAGGGAGCAGTGTACCCCGTGATCATTTACACGGACCACAAGAACCTGGAATACCTGCGGTCCGTTCAGCGACTGAACCCACGGCAGGCCAGGTGGTCCTTGTTCTTTGCCAGGTTCGATTTTCAGCTCCATTTTCGACCCGCGGACAAGAATGTAAGAGCAGATGCCTTGTCCAGGTCATTCATGCCTATGGAGCAGGAGGAGGAGACATCCCAGCCCATCATCTGTCTTAGTAAGATCATTCCGGTGGCTCCTGTCACCCTGGCCCAGATACCACCCGGGAAGACCTATGTCTCTGAGACTGACAGGGAAAAAGTGTTGCACTGGGGCCATGCCACGAAAATAGCCGGCCATGCTGGTCAGAAGAAAACATGGAGTACAATTGTACGTCACTACTGGTGGCCATCCCTTCGCACGGACGTCGCTTCCTTTGTCTCAGCCTGCTCCTCTTGTGCCAGGAACAAGACGCCCAAACACCTGCCATATGGTCGTCTTCTGCCTCTGCCTATACCCTCCATTCCGTGGCAACACATTGCGATGGACTTTATTACGGACTTGCCCCTGTCCTCCGGACACACAGTCATATGGGTCGTGGTGGATCGGTTCTCCAAAATGGCTCATTTCATCCTTATGGCTGGACTGCCCTCTGCCCAGGAACTCGCTGACGCCTATATACAGCACATCTTCCGATTGCATGGCTTTCCATCACACATTGTGTCCGACAGAGGAACTCAGTTTACCTCCCGCTTCTGGAGGGCTCTCTGCAAACATCTGGGAGTGACTCTGGACTTTTCTTCAGCCTACCATCCTCAGTCGAATGGCCAAGTGGAACGAGTCAATCAGATCTTGACCTCCTTCTTGCGTCACTACGTCAACGCCCATCACGACGACTGGTCCACGCTTCTTCCTTGGGCTGAATTCTCCCATAACCACCACGTCAGTGAGTCCTCCTCCAGCTCTCCCTTCCATGTCATTTACGGTCTTCAGCCTTCCGTCCCATTACCTGTATCCTCTTCCTCGGATGTCCCTGCTGCTGATGCTGTAGTCCGTGACTTTTCTACAATTTGGGACTCTGTCAAGACGTCCCTTGGACGTGCTTCCCTGCGGATGAAGAGACACGCAGACAAGAGGCGTCTGGATCCCCCGTGTTTCTCTCCAGGAGATCTGGTCTGGCTTGCTTCCAAGTACGTCCGATTGAAGCTACCATCATACAAGCTGGGTCCTCATACAATGGCCCGTTTAAGGTCCTCAGCAAAATAAATGAGGTCTCCTACAAGCTGCAGCTCCCGGCCACGATGAGAATACCCAACTCCTTCCATGTCTCCCTGCTCAAGCCGGTTGTCCTTGGTCCCTTCTCCGCTGCTGCCAGTTCTGCTCCTCCTCCTATTGCTGATGATGACATCTATGCGGTAAGGGATATCGTGGCCATGAAAACCGTACGAGGCCGACCGTTCTTCCTGGTGGACTGGGCAGGGTATGGTCCTGAGGATAGGTCCTGGGAACCCCAGGAGAATGTGGGTACTCCTCTGATACATGCCTTCCTGTCCCGGTTGCGGGGAGGGGGGTGTGGGGGGGGGGTACTGTCACGCTCCCCGGGTCCCCTGTCTTGCTTCCCGGCTCCCCTGCCTCGCTCCCCGGCTCACCTGCCACGCTCCCCGGCTTCCCTGCCTCGCTCCCCGGCTCCTCTATCAGGCGTCCCCCGCTCCACAGCCTCCAGCCCCCATCACCTGCGCTCCCCAGGCGGCTCGGTCCCCGCTCCCGGCGCCCGTCGGCAGCTCTGCTCCAGGCCGGCTTCCCTGCCTCCTGTTCACCGCTCCCTGCCCTGGCTTCTGGCACCCGGGCCTCGCGCATGCGCATTAGGGCGCGCGCACGGTCATTGACCCTTTCTTAAAGGGCCAGTGTCCTCCAACAGGATATTGAAGGATCAGGTACTGGGTATATAGGGGGATCCTTTCCAAGTGGGCGGGGCCTGCTCTTCGTGTTTTCTAAGCTAGGAGTCAGGTCTCCTTGTGTCTGTGATATACTCACCTATCTCTCTCGTAGAGCCGATCCTGCCTCGCCAACCGGTCCTGACGATACCCGAACCCCGAACGGTGACGGCCTGCCATCCCGTCAGCTCCTGCCATCTCTGATCCCTGTGGTGACCCGTCTTCTCGCTCCATTGGTTCCGGACTCTGCCTGACGACATCTCGGCCTCCGAACCTGAGCTCCGTCACCCGGACTACCATCAGAGACCCCGTGGTCCCAGGGACTTCTTTACTCCACTCCTCTAAACGGACTGTCCTGCTAGTGCCCCGGCTACCGGGCACCTTGCCCTTGGTGAGGTGTTCAGCCCAGTGGATCCACCTCCTGGGTCTGCCTGTCCACCTGGCCCTAACAGCAATGCAGTGGTGCTGCAAATAGCTTTGCACCAGTGGGACACTAATGGAAGTCCAACAGCCACTTTTAGGATGCCACTAAGTTTACTCAGTGTTTGCTAGTATAATGGCTTAGTAACAATGAGCTTGAGTGTGCAATGCAGTGGTGCTGCAAATAGCTTTGCACCAGTGGAACACTAATGGAAGTCCAACAGCCACTTTTAGGATGCCACTAAGTTTACTCAGTGTTTGCTAGTATAATGGCTTAGTAACAATGAGTTTGAGTTTGCAATGCAGAGGTGCTGCAAATATCTTTGCACCAGTGGGACAATAATGGAAGTCCAACAGCCACTTTTAGGATGTCACTAAGTTTACTCAGTGTTTGCTAGTATAATGGCTTAGTAACAATGAGTTTGAGTGTGCAATGCAGTGGTGCTGCAAATAGCTTTGCACCAGTGGGACACTAATGGAAGTCCAACAGCCACTTTTAGGATGCCACTAAGTTTACTCAGTGTTTGCTAGTATAATGGCTTAGTAACAATGAGTTTGAGTGTGCAAAGGGCAGAAGGGTACAGTGGCAGGGTTGTGGGTCAGTGTACAGGAAAGGAAGCCTCCCTTTCTATCCCTCCTAATGGGGAAATGCAGCGAGGAAATCCCTGACCTTAGCTACACAGACGCTGTTATCTTCTGTAGCTGTTAAAATCTGTTTCCACGGACCTGACTGTCACCTATGGCTCTGAGCCTGCTGTTATTAGCCCTTACAAGGGCTAATAGAAACTTCTATCCATATTCTGTATAGCGCTGTGTATAGAGCGTACACAGCAGTATCGGAGACAGGAGCTACGCCGGCGGTGACTGACACCAAGACGCAGAAGGCAGATAATGGCGTGCTGGAGGAAAATGTCCGTATTTATAATGCAGGGACATGTGACATGGACATCCTATCACACATGCCGTTGCTTCTCTGGCTAAAAGTCCACTTAGCTGTGTGTGTGTCTGGGATTGGCTGACATGCTGGCCGGTAAGTCCGTGTGACGGCTCCTAACGATATAGTGCGCCACAGGCAGTGAATCGCTCGTGACGCACAAACGACGGGGGCGGGTGCCATCGCTAGCGATATCGCTGCATGTGACGGGGCCTTTTGGCTTTACTAAGGAAGAAGCGAGATAGGATGATGAAACTTTCCATTTATTCCATACTCTTCACTGATGTTATTACACTTCTTACATTCGTATTCCTAGTTCTGTAAGCCTAGCAAAAAGGATTTCGGTTGTGCCTCAAACCAGGCATCCGTAGCAGCCATGGCATCAGAAATGGTGTGATATTTGGTACCTTGAGGTGTTTCTTCAGGTTTGGAAACAGATGATAGTTGGAGGGAGCTAGATCTGGTGTTATATTTTATGCTTATACTTTATGACATGATACTCTACTTTAAAGTTTAACCACATGGATTTGGTTATTACTAGAGTTGAGCGAGTACCTAACTATTCGTACTCGCTATACTCATAACAAGTACTGTCTATGTGACGCCCTGACAAAATCAGGGTGTCACAGATGACTGCACCCCTCTTCCAGGTGCAGGATTCTCTCCTCCTTGAGTCACCATCACAACCCCCATCTAGGTACATAACACCAGCCAGCAAACCCTAGTCACCCACCATGACAATAGGGACACACCAGTGGGTGGGGCCAAGTGGATGGCAACGCCCACCTAGGGGTTCTGAGGTGTTATGGGAGGGGCGAGTTTCAGTCAGTCAGTCTGAGAGTGACAGTGGAAAGTGACGGTTGGAGTTGAGGGGACGGTGAACAGGGTAGTCAGGGGTTGGAGCTCCTGGAATACCGGACTACTGACAAACGGACTAGGTGGCAGTCGGCAGACAGGGTTTTAGGCAATGGAGATCCGGTCACGGGAGACCTTAAGTGGACAGTGGGAATCCGGTCTGGAGCCGTGCACGACAGGGTACCTGGACCCTAGGGCAAGGGCAGCTTCACGCACCTTACTAATTGACCAGCCGGGGACAAGATTTCAGGTCTGGTCCCACAGAAGACTCAGATAGAGTGAGACGGAAGTCCAACGATGGGGATAGGGCTCCGCAATTGCCTGCTAAGATCCCACAGCTCCCATCACACAGTATCACCGGGAGTGGACTTACCCATTTCATGCGGAGTAGTCAACAACAAGGACACAACACTAAGTGCAGGAGGAAGGGACCCCTATCTGCTGTACCAGGGTGCGGGATCCGAACATACCCATCGGAGGTCACCGGTCACTGGCAATTTGGTTTACCATCTGTGTGAATTTATTAAGGAACTGTGAGTACACCAGCACCATCCGGTCTGACCCTGCAAGTTGCGCTCCACAGCACCATCTTACCTTTATTGGGGCCCTGGGACAACACCTCCCCTACCCGTGGAGGGGATAACATCCAGCTGCCCCACTCCATCGGTCCCGGGCATCGCCTCCAGTTGCAGCGGCGGTGTCACCAATAATCACCGCACACCACAGGTGGCATCACTGACAAACCTCCCCTATATTTATATTCCCCTTTTTCACTTGCGGGCGACAGACGGGTGCTCCGGCCTGGGTCCAGCTTCCCCTCGAATCACGGCAACGACCCCGGATCCAAGTGTCTCGAGCAGCCCACCCCCCTTGCCACGGTCTGTCCCTGTGCCCGCAACATCTACTACTCGCATATTCGTTCTGAATAGCGTGTGCAATGCAAGTCAATGGGGAATAATGGCAATGTAATGAGTAACTGGATTTCCGCATTATTCACTACTCGCACGAATAGTACGGAATTTGGGATGCTCATTATATTGCGCGTTTTCCCCATTGACTTGCATTGCACATGCTATTTGGAATGAATACATGAGTATTAGACAGTACCCGTCAAGAGTATCATTGCTCAACTCTGGTAATAACCAAATCCATGTGATGAAGGTCCATGTTAGACCGAAACGTCTGTGCTGTATCTGGTCAACCCTACTCAACAAAATATCAGTTTATTCAACTATTTGAGTGCCATACTGGACAAGATCCTGAAAGGGAACATGTCAGCTACTTCACTATTGTCTACATATAGAATGATGGAAGGTGTGTAGATATCTAGCATAGCCCTCTGCTGAGAAGTGGACACGATTGTATCCAGTCTAGACAACGCTCTGTGAGCTCCAGGCTGATAACTAGCAGAGAGATTTGTGCTGCGGCTGCTGTTTTTAGCTCACAGAGCATATTCAGATATTGAAAGGGGTTAAACCTGAAGCAAACGCTGCAAGTAATAAAGGTAAGAAGATCAATTTTCTTTGTGTCTCTCTTGAAGATTGCCTTCTTTTCAATAGCACAAATGTAACAAAAAAAGTAATATAATGCGCCGATAATCTGTACAAATCCTTTGATAAATAAACTGAAATCTTTTCAGGTGGAAAAACATAAATAAAGAACTAAAATAATGTGAATGCTAAAATCTGCACACGTTACACAAACACTTTCTCTAAGAACGTCTTGAATTTCTGACAGCGTTCAGTCTTTTTGGGCAGGAGTCTATCAGCATGGCACATCTACAATTGGCAACATTTACCCACTCTACCTTGTATTAGCACTCGAAATCTGTCAGATATCAAGGACATCTCCTGTTTACACTTGAGGAATTCAGGCTTAGATGTTTTTCTTTGTGTAAAAAGGCTTGGGTCTTGCCACTGTACCCCACAGGCCAGACATATGAAGAATATGAGAGATTGTTGTCACATGCAGGACACAACCAGCACTTGCCAGAAATTCCTGCAGCTCCTTTAATGTTGCTGCAAGCCTGTTGGGATCTTACTAGACCAAATTCCTTCTTGTCTATTTATACATTTTTGAGGGCAGTACAATTTCAGGCAATGGGTTCATTATCATGTTGAAAAACGACTAGAGGGGATCCTGCTCTGCTTCAGTATGTCACAGGACATGTTGGCATTAATAGTTTCCTCAATTAACTGTAGTTCTCCACAGCCGGCAGCACTAATTGCAGCGCAAAACCATGACCCTCCACCACCATGCCTGACTGTAGGCAGGACACATTAGTCTTTGTACTCCTCACCTGGTTGCCGCCACACACACTTGATATTATTTGAGGCAAATACATTTATTTTGGTCTCATCAGACCACAGGACATTGTTCCAGTAATCAATGTCCTTAGGGCGACGTCACACGGTACGATCTATCGTGCGATCGCACGAGCGATCGTACCCGCCCCTGTCGTTTGTTCATCATGGGCAATTAGTTGCCCATGGCGCACAAAGTCGTTAACCCCTGTCACACGCACTTACCTCCTGGACGACGTTGCTGTGAGCAGCGAACATCCTCTTCCTGAAGAGGGAGGGACGTTCGGCGTCACAGCGACGTCACACAGCGGCCGGCCAATAGAAGCGGAGGGGTGGAGATGAGCGGGACGTAACATCCCGCCCACCTCCTTCCTTCTGCATTGCCGGCGGGACGCAGGTAAGCTGTGCTCGTCGTCCCGGGGTGTCACATGGAGCGATGTGTGCTGCCTCGGGAACGATGAACAACCGGAGCACAGAAGGAGGACCGACATTTTGAAAATGAATGACGTGTCAACGAGCAACGATAAGGTGAGTATTTTTGCTCGTTCACAGTCGCTCGTAGCTGTCACACAGTACGATATATCTAACGATGCCGGACGTGCATCACGGAATCCGTGACCCCGACGACATATCGCCCGATATATCGTAGCGTGTGACGCCGCCCTTAGTCTGCTTGTCTTTAGCAAACTGTTTGCGGGGTTTCTTATGCATCATCTTCAGAAGAGGCTTCCTTCAATGACAACAGCCATGCAGAGCAATATGTTGCAGTGTGCAGTGTATGGTCTGAGCACTGACAGGTGGACCCCCCACCCATGTAGCCTCTGCAGTGTGTGGAATATGGTCTGAGCACTGACATGCAGACCCCCCACACTTGTAACCTCTGCAGTGTGTGGTGTATGGTCTGGGCACTGTTAGGCAAACCCCCTCACCTCTGTAACCTCTGCAGTGTGCGGTGTATGGTCTGAGCACTGAGAGGCGGGCCCCTTCACCCTTGTAACCTCTGCAGCAATGCTGGCAGCACTCACACGCGTATTCTGCAAAGATAACCTCTGGATATGACGCTGAGCATGTGCACTCAACTGCTTTGGTTGGCCATGGCGAGGCCTGTTGTGAGTGAATCCTGTCTTGTTAAACTGCTGTATGGTCTTGGCCACTGTGCTACAGCTCAGATTCAGGGTGTTCTCAATCTTGTTATAGCCTTGGCCATCTTTTTGAGTGCAACAATTCTTTTTTTCTGATCACACGCACTTACCTCCCAGACGACATCGCTGTGGACAGCGAACATCCTCTTCCTGAAGAGGGAGGGATGTTCGACGTCACAGCGATGTGGTTATCTTATTGGGTGATGCATCACATGTAAGCACTGATTAACAGATTTTTTGTTTCGCTTTTTTTATATATATATATATATATATATATATATATATATATATATATATATTTTTGAAATAAAGGTTGTAGACCAGCTCACCTGTCTGAGCTCAAGCCCCGGCGTCCTTGTTTTCCTTATTGCACGGACCCGAAGTGGGAGACTTCCAAGATATGTAGAACAAGCTGAAGAAGGATCCAGCAAGGCAGAGTGACTCCAAAGGGCAACTTTGTTGCCCTTTGGAGTCATTCTGCCTTGCTGGATCCTTCTTCAGCTTGTTCCATATATATATATATATATATATATATATATATACACAATCATATGAAAAAGCTTGGGCACCCCTATTAATGTTAGCCTTTTTTCTTTATAACAATTTGGGTTTTTGCTATTTCATTTTCATATATCTAATAACTGATGGACTGAGTAATATTTCTGGATTGAAATGAGGTTTATTGTACTAACAGAAAATATGCAATCCGCATTTAAACAAAATTTGACCAGTGCAAAAGTATGGGCACCTCAACATAAAAGTGACATTAATATTTTCTAGATCCTCCTTTTGCAAAAATCACAGCCTCTAGTGGCTTCCTGTAGCTTTTAATGAGTTCCTGGATCCTGGATGAAGGTAGATTTGACCATTCCTGTTTACAAAACAATTCCAGTTCAGTTAAGTTTGATGGTCGCCGAGCATGGACAGCCGCTTCATATCATCCCACAGATTTTCAATGATATTCAGGTCTGGGGACTGCGATGGCCATTCTAGAACATTGTAATTGTCCCTCTGCATGAATGCCTGAGTAGATTTGGAGCGGTGTTTTGGATCATTGTCTTGCTGAAATATCCATCCCCTGAGTAACTTCAACTTCGCCACTGATTCTTGCACATTATTGTCAAGAATCTGCTGATACTGAGTTGAATCCATGCGACCCTCAACTTTAACAAGATTCCTGGTGCCGGCATTGGCCACACAGCCCCAAAGCATGATGGAACCTCCACCAAATTTTACTGTGGGTAGCAAGTGCTTTTCTTGGAATGCCGTGTTTTTTTGCCTCCATGCATAACGCCTTTTTGTATGACCAAACAACTCAATCTTTGTTTCATCAGTCCACAGGACCTTCTTCCAAAATGTAACTGGCTTGTCCAAATATGCTTTTGTATACCTCAGGCGACTCTGTTTGTGGCGTGCTTGCAGAAACGGCTTCTTTCGCATCACTCTCCCATACAGCTTCTCCTTGTGCAAAGTGCGCTGTATTGTTGACTGATGCACATTGACACCATCTGCAGCAAGATGAAGCTGCAGGTCTTTGGAGGTGGTCTGTGGATTGTCCTTGACTGTTCTCACCATTCTTCTTCCCTGCCTTTCTGATATTTTTCTTGGCCTGCGATTTCTGGGCTTAACAAGAACTGTACCTGTGTTCTTCCATTTCCTTACTATGTTCCCCACAGTGGAAACTGACAGTTTAAATCTCTGAGACAACTTTTTGTATCCGTCCCCTGAACAACTATGTTGAATAATCTTTGTTTTCAGATCATTTGAGAGTTGTTTTGAGGAGCCCATGATGCCACTCTTCATAGGAGATTCAAATAGGAGAACAGCTTGCAAGTGGCCACCTTAAATACCTTTTCTCATGATTGGATACACCTGCCTATGAAGTTCAAAGCTCAATGAGGTTATAAAACCAATTTAGTGCTTTAGTAAGTCAGTAAAAAGTAGTTAGGAGTGTTCAAATCAAGAAATTGATAAGGGTGCCCATACTTTTGCACCGGTCAAATTCTGTTTAAATACGGATTGCACATTTTCTGTTAGTACAATAAACCTCATTTCAATCCAGAAACATTACTCAGTCCATCAGTTATTAGATATATGAAACTGAAATAGCTGCTGCAAAAACCCAAATTGTTATAAAGAAAAAAGGTTAACATTAATAGGGGTGCCCAAACTTTTTCATATGACTGTATATATATATATATATATATATGTCGCGCTCCCCAGCTCCCGTGCCACACTCCCCGGCTCCCCTGCCACGCTCCCCGGCTCCCCTGCCACGCTCCCCGGCTCCCCTGCCACGCTCCCCGGCTCCTCTGCCAGGCTTCCCCGCTCCCGTGCCACGCTCCCCGGTCCCTCACTCCATGGCCTCCATGCTCCCTCACCTGCGTCCTCCAGGCAACCCAGTCCCCGGTCCCGGCGCCCATCTGCGATGCTGAGCCAGCCCGGCACTCCTGCCTCCTGTGCACCACTTCCTGCTCTGGCTTCTGGCACCTGGGCCTCGCGCATGCGCATTAGGGCACGCGCGCGGTCATTGACCCTCTCTTAAAGGGCCAG
Source organism: Anomaloglossus baeobatrachus (assembly GCF_048569485.1). NCBI lineage: Eukaryota > Metazoa > Chordata > Amphibia > Anura > Aromobatidae > Anomaloglossus > Anomaloglossus baeobatrachus. Next base: position 38,205,330 of record NC_134353.1, on the reverse strand, counting down.
CGTCCTCCAACAGGATATTGAAGATTCAGGTACAGGGTAAATAGGGGGTTCCTTTCCAAGTGGGCGGGGCCTGTTCTTCGTGTTTGCTAAGCTAGGAGTCAGGTCTCCCTGTGCCTTGTCCCGTACTTACCTATCTCTCTTGTAGAGCCGCTCCTGTCTCGCCAACCGGTCCGGACGGTTCCAGAACTCCGAACGGTGACTGTCCGCCATCTTGTCAGTCCCTACTGTCTCCGATCCCTGGATCCGTGTGGTGACCGACCTCCTCGCTCCGCTGGTTCCGTACTCTGCCTGACATCATCTCGGCCTCCGAACCTGAGCTCCGTCACCTGGACTACCTTCAGAGACTCCGTGGTCCCAGGGACTTCTACACCCACTCCTCTGAACGGACTGTCCTGCTACCCGTAGTACTCCGGCTACCGGGCACCTTACCCTCGGTGGGGTGCTCAGTCCAGTGGATCCACCTCCTGGGCCTACCCGTCACCCTGGTCCTAAAAGTAAGAACAGGCCATGGATCCCGCCGAAGCACTAGCGTCCCAGCTGGCCAGATTGCAGCAGGAACTCGGACGACAACGCGAGACCCAATCCCGCATGCTAGCCTTCATGACCTCAGTAGACACCCATCTGAATACGCTGCAAGCCACAGCCACGTCCCTGGCATCACAGTCCACGTCCACACCTCCCATGGCAGCCTCCTCGGAAGCCTCTAAACTCCTCTTGGCCTCTCCACCCCGGTATGCCGGAGATCCTAAGACCTGCAGAGGATTCTTGAACCAGTGCTCCCTCCACTTTAAGCTGCTTCCGCATCTGTTTGCCTCCGACCAAGCCAAGGTGGCGTTTGTGATGTCCCATCTAGAGGGTGAGGCATTGGCCTGGATGAACCCCTTGTGGGAGAAGGAGGACCCTGTAACCACTAACATCCAGGAGTTCCTGCAGGCGTTTAGAACCACCTTTGATGAACCCGGACGTGCCGCCGCGTCCGCCTCATCACTCCTCAAGCTACGCCAGGGGACCTTGACGGTGGGTCAATATGCCATCCGCTTCCGCACCTTGGCCTCTGAATTAGGGTGGAACAATGAGGCCCTAACTGCCGCCTTCTGGGAAGGACTCTCCGGTCGTATTAAGGACGAGCTAGCCGGCCGCGATGTTCCTTCCACCCTGGATGCCCTGATCGCACTAGCCACCCGCATGGACCTGAGATTTCAGGAACGATCCAAAGAGGTGTCCCGCGAGAGACGTCTGATACGGCATTCCTCTCCTCCGCAGAAGCCCGCCGTACTTCAGTCGGCGTTGTCTGTTGTCTCTGTCCACGAGCCCATGCAGATTGACCGTTTGCGGCAGTCCAAACAACGCCGAGCAGAACGGCTCGCCAAGGGCCTCTGCTTCTACTGCGGAGAGGGCACACACCTGCTACATTCCTTTCCAGAGAGGCCGGGAAACTCCAAAGCCTAGGGTTGGTAGGAGAGGCCACCCTAGGTACTGGGACTCTCTCAGACCCGGTTGCGTGGACTGTTCAAGTGACAGCGGGAGAGACGCGGTTCACGGCGCAGGCCACGGTGGACAAGTACCAGGTGCCTGTTACTCCACTCGACAAACCCCTCGTGATTGCCTCTGTAGACAGGAGACCCCTCTCTGACACCATCTCTTGGATCACCAAGCCTGTAGTACTACGTATCGGTGCCCTGCACACCGAGAAAATCACTCTCTACGTCCTCCCGCATATGTCTCATCAAATCCTGCTGGGACTCCCCTGGTTACGGACACACGAACCGTCGGTCAGCTGGCGTGCTGGCGAAATTACCCGATGGGGCCTCTCTTGCCACGAGAACTGCTTGAGGTCCATACAGCCCATCCGACGACCTCCGGTCCTGGAGTCCCTACCAGGACTGCCTTCGGCCTATTGGTCCTTTGCTGACGTCTTTGATAAAAAGGAGTCAGAGGTACTGCCGCCACATCGTCCTTACGACTGTGCCATCGACCTACCTACCGGGAACCACACCACCTCGAGGACGGATATATCCTTTGTCCCCTACTGAAACAAGGGCCATGTCTGCCTACATCACTGAGAACCTGGCAAGGGGATTCATCCGGAGATCCTCCTCTCCTGCTGGAGCAGGCTTCTTCTTTGTTAAGAAGAAAGAGGGCGACCTGCGCCCCTGCATTGACTACCGGGGATTGAACCAAATCACCGTAAAGATTAAATACCCCCTGCCGCTCATCCCCGAATTGTTTGATCGGCTTAGAGGAGCTTGTTTGTTTACCAAGTTGGATCTTCGTGGTGCCTACAACCTGGTCCGCATCCGCTCTAGGGACGAATGGAAGACCGCATTTAACACTCGCAATGGGCACTACGAGTATTGTGTGATGCCCTTCGGCCTGTGTAACGCACCGGCAGTCTTTCAAGAACTAGTGAACGACGTGTTCCAGGACCTTCTCTACGTCTGTGTGGTGGTATATTTGGATGACATCCTGGTCTTCTCTCCTGACCTCCAGACCCACAGAGAGAACGTGCAGCTGGTACTACAAAGGCTTAGAGAGAATCGCCTGTACGCCAAGTACGAGAAGTGTGTCTTCGAGCAGTCTTCTCTTCCCTTCCTGGGTTACGTAATCTCCGATACCGGCCTGCAGATGGATCCGGAGAAGGTCTCTTCCATTCTCAACTGGCCCCCTCCTTCCGGGCTGAAGGTTTTCTTGGCTTTGCGAACTATTACCGTCAGTTCATCCCTCACTTCTCTGCCCTGACTGCACCTCTCTCTGCCTTGACCAAGAAGGGGGCTAATCCGAAGGACTGGTCACCTGCGGCCGACGCCGCGTTTGGCTCCCTGAAGCGGGCATTTGCTTCCTCTCCTGTGCTCCACCGTCCTGAGTTAAACTGACAGTTCACCTTGGAGGTGGATGCCTCCTCCTCTGGGGCCGGGGCAGTGCTCATGCAGAAGTCCTCCACCGGGAAGATGGTCACTTGCGGTTTCTTCTGCAAGAGCTTCTCAGCGCCTAAACGCAACTACACCATCGGTGACCGAGAGCTATTAGCAGTCAAACTGGCTCTGGAGGAATGGCGCTACCTTCTCGAGGGAGCAGTGTACCCCGTGATCATTTACACGGACCACAAGAACCTGGAATACCTGCGGTCTGCTCAGCGACTGAACCCACGACAAGCCAGGTGGTCCTTGTTCTTTGCCAGGTTCGATTTTCAGCTCCATTTTCGGCCCGCGGATAAGAATGTGCGAGCAGATGCCTTGTCCAGGTCATTCGTGCCCATGGAACAGGAGGAGGAGACATCCCAGCCCATCATCTGCCCTAGTAAAATCATTCCGGTGGCCCCTGTCACTCTGGCCCAGATACCGCCCGGGAAGCCTATGTCTCTGAAACTGACAGACAAAAAGTCTTGCACTGGGGCCATGCCTCGAAAATAGCCGGCCATGCTGGTCAGAAGAGAACATGGAGTACAATTGTACGTCACTATTGGTGGCCATCCCTTCGCATGGACGTCGCGTCTTTTGTCTCAGCCTGCTCCTCTTGTGCCCGGAACAAGATGCCCAAACACCTGCCATATGGTCGCCTTCTGCCGCTGCCAATTCCCTCCGTTCCGTGGCAACACATTGCAATGGACTTTATTACAGACTTGCCCTTGTCCTCCGGACACACGGTCATATGGGTCATGGTGGACCGTTTCTCCAAAATGGCTCATTTCGTCCCTATGGCTGGACTCCCCTCTGCCCAGGAGCTCGCTGACGCCTATATACAGCACATCTTCCGGTTGCATGGCTTTCCCTCACACATTGTGTCCGACAGAGGAACTCAGTTTACCTCCCGCTTCTGGAGGGCTCTCTGCAAACATCTGGGAGTGGCTCTGGACTTTTCTACAGCCTATCATCCTCAGTCGAATGGCCAAGTGGAATGAGTCAATCAGATCCTGACCTCCTTCTTACGTCACTACGTTAACACCCATCACGACGACTGGTCCACGCTCCTTCCTTGGGCTGAATTCTCCCATAACCATCACGTCAGTGAGTCCTCCTCCAGCTCTCCCTTCCATGTCATTTACGGACTTCAGCCTTCCGTCCCATTACCTGTATCTTCTTCCTCGGATGTCCCTGCTGCTGATACCGTAGTCCGTGACTTTTCAACAATTTGGGACTCTGTCAAGACGTCCCTTGGACGCGCTTCCCTGCGGATGAAGAGACACGCAGACAAGAGGCGTCTGTATCCTCCGTGTTTCTCTCCAGGAGATCTGGTCTGGCTTGCTTCCAAATATGTCCGATTGAAGCTACCATCGTACAAGCTGGGTCCTCGATACATCGGGCCGTTTAAAGTCATCGGCAAGATCAATGAGGTTTCCTACAAGCTGCAGCTCCCGGCCACGATGAGGATACCCAACTCCTTCCATGTCTCCCTGCTCAAGCCGGTTGTCCTTGGTCCCTTCTCCGCTGATGCCGGTTCTGCTCCTCCTCCTATTGCTGACGATGACATCTATGCGGTAAGGGATATCGTGGCCATGAAGACCGTGCGGGGCCGACAGTTCTTCCTGGTGGACTGGGCTGGGTATGGTCCTGAGGATAGCTCCTGGGAACCCCGGGAGAATGTGGGTACTCCCCTGATACGTGCCTTCCTGTCCCAGTTGCAGGGAGGGGGGCGTGGGGGAGGGAGTACTGTCACGCTCCCCAGCTCCCATGCCACACTCCCCGGCTCCCCTGCCACACTCCCCGACTCCCCTGCCACGCTCCCCGGCTCCCCTGCCACGCTCCCCGGCTCCTCTGCCAGGCTTCCCCGCTCCCGTGCCACGCTCCCCGGCTCCTCTGCCAGGCTTCCCCGCTCCCGTGCCACGCTCCCCGGTCCCTCACTCCACGGCCTCCATGCTCCCTCATCTGCGTCCTCCAGGCAACCCGGTCCCCGGTCCCGGCGCCCATCTGCGATGCTGAGCCAGCCCGGCACTCCTGCCTCCTGTGCACCGCTTCCTGCTCTGGCTTCTGGCACCCGGGCCTCGCGCATGCGCATTAGGGCGCGCGCGCGGTCATTGACCCTCTCTTAAAGGGCCAGCGTCCTCCAACAGGATATTGAAGATTCAGGTACAGGGTACATAGGGGGTTCCTTTCCAAGTGGGCGGGGCCTGTTCTTGTTTGCTAAGCTAGGAGTCAGGTCTCCCTGTGCCTTGTCCCGTACTTACCTATCTCTCTTGTAGAGCCGCTCCTGTCTCGCCAACCGGTCCAGACGGTTCCAGAACTACGAACGTGACTGTCCGCCATCTTGTCAGTCCCTGCCGTCTCCGATCCCTGGATCCGTGTGGTGATCGACCTCCCCGCTCCGCTGGTTCCGGACTCTGCCTGACATCATCTCGGCCTCCGAACCTGAGCTCCGTCACCTGGACTACCTTCAGAGACTCCGTGGTCCCAGGAACTTCTACACCCACTCCTCTGAACGGACTGTCCTGCTACCCGTAGTGCTCCGGCTACCGGGCACCTTACCCTCGGTGGGGTGCTCAGTCTAGTGGATCCACCTCCTGGGCCTACCCGTCATCCTGGTCCTAACAATATATATATATATATATATATATATATATCATCATGCTTTCTAATATTAAGACATTTTCTTCTTTGGCGGATATAGAACAATGCATAAATTAAACTCTCGGGTCGTATAACCTTTTCAGACTTTTTTGGTTTCTGTGATATCAGAGCTCAGTGTTCATTCATGGTCACCCTGTCATTTGTAGTTTAGACTTAGTGTAAACTCATTCATTTCAGAAGCTTTACGTTCTTACAACTGTTCCTCTGCAGGGTAATATGCTATGTGAAATTAAATGTATTCATTTCTTAGCTTTTAATGCATTTTCTGTGGAAATTTACATAATTGTCCCATGGCTTTTAAATTTTACAGCTTTGGTTTTGTAATTTAAATATTCTTTTTAATCTTTTGGTCTAAATAGCATTCAATCTGACTAAGAGACACAGATTGTGTATAATAACAAGGAAGGTTCCTCTAAATCCATAGTACAGAGTCTTAAGCCTCCCATAATCTTAAAATCAGTGTTGGCTGAACGCTCCTGTTTTCTCCGAGAGAGCCGTTGCCAGACTCCTCTTGGGACGGCTTATCTGCTAGAGAACAAATGGATCGGCAGTCCAAAATCGGACATGCTGGATGCTTATCTTCTCCCACAGTCATCAGTTACAGCTCCTATAAATAATAATTTTATTTCTTTAGCAACAAAATATTCTGCAGTACTTAACAATTCCTCATGGCATTGATCTGTTGGCCAAACTTATCAATATTGAGGAGTTTGACCAATCAATATGTGTTATATAGATAGCATCAGACAGGGATTCCTTGGGCATCACTGGTGGAAATGTTTCCTCAGGGTCTATAATCCAACTATCCAGAACTTGCGTGATCTATGATGTTATCATTGTAAGTGTAGACCTTACCATCAATATACTGTATATCAACTGTCTCGAAACATCAGAGAGACGTCTAGAATAAGAGAATAGCTCTTGGATTTACTGAACAGTCAACTTGTCTGGGTCATGACGATACTTCATATATATAGTTACATACATAGTTACATAGATTGAATAAAAGACCTAGGTCCATCTAGTTTAAGCTTCTTCCACCAATGATATATTTTGTAACTAAATCATTTATAACAATGTTGTGTGTATTGAGGATGAAAACCTCCCAGAAGCCAGATTTTCTAGGAGGTTTCTTAATTTATTGAGCAAACGCGAATAGGCAGTGAAGTGTGTGTGGCTTATGTAAACCAGGTAGAGGTATTTCCAAAATCTGCTAGTATATAGATACTAACAGTCAATGTTTTCAAGGGTTCATATCCTCAATTAGATCTAGTAAGTTATATATGGATGAAACCATAAGAAATAGACATGGTGGGGCTGAGATGTAATTTGTGTAAAATCAGTAACATGGTCCCAACCTACCATGGCCATTTTTAACACTGACATCTACTTATGGTGCAGGGCACCAGTGAACTCTTGCAACATCTAGAAGAATCTTAGCATAGAGGAAGACCTTCCAGAGATAGCATATTTCAAGAGATCTCTTGATCCACCAGTAGTGTTGAGCGAGTAGTTGACTATTCGTACTCGCTATGCTGTTAGCGAGTACTGTCCGCTACTTGAATATTCGTTATGAGTAGTAGTGAGTGCAATTTAAGTCAATGGGAAATACTCGGAAAGTAGCAAGTAACCCAAAAGCCATACTATTCGCTACTCGCACGAAAAGTATGGCTTTCGGGTTACTCGCTACCTAGCGAGTATTTCCCATTGACTTAAATTGCGCCCGCTACTCGTAACGAATATGCGAGTAGTGGACAGTACTCACTAAGAGCATAATGAGAACAAATAGTAAACTACTCTGTCAACACTATCCACCAGAAATCCAAGTTGAGGAGTGAGGAAAGGAGCTCATTATGACTTCATGCCATACTGCACCCAACTATATCCACATCCTTGGACTTTATTGGATAAAGTAATTGTGGAGACATGGGGGTCAGTGGGTGCTCTTGTCTGCTGGCTCGGCCGCCTTTAGAAAGACAGCATGGCCCAGGGCTCATCCGAACTGAACGCCCGACCTCCTTAATCGTGGGCGGAACACTACTCAGACAACACAGGATGAGGGAATCACAATATTAAGACTTTATTGGATCCCCAAACAATTAACGGCACATAGTACATAACCAGCAAAACCACAGATTGTAACTGGCAACAGAGCCTCACCCTTCCGCTGGCTCACTAGGGATTAGTATGTCCGTGCCTCATAGCTTCCAGGGCTACTTACTCCAACCAAGCAGCACCCCGCTTTCGGCAGGCACCCACCAAGAATGGAGTAACAACAGATTTAGGAAGCTGGCTGAGGACTGCAAAACCTGTAGTCCGGTGACTGGATTGTCCCAAGCTGGATTCCTTCCTTAGGTAGTCTTGATAGCTCAGCCGAATCCTTGCATTCGATGCTGAAGTCCATATAGTATTATAATCCAGGTTCGGTTATGGCTTGCCAATTGGATCCACAGATCCTAGATTGGTAGCATGTAGCAAGAGTCTACCTGGGCAATGGACAGTCTTCCTTCTTATACCCCTGAGCTCTCCATTCAGACCTCATAATTGGTGCATAAGACTGGGCTCTTATTGGCTAGATTTCAAGCTGTATACAAAATATCCCTAGTGTAATGGTCTTTGGCAGAAACGAGGGAGAGACAGCTAAGTTACATCGCATAATTGATTTGTCTGGGTATCTGATCTTCACTGGCCAAGGCAATTACATGTGTCAACAAGAACTGTAAAAGACTAGACTCCTAAAGGTACCGTCACACATAACGAGATCGCTAGCAGTAGAGATCCAGTTAGCGATCTCGTTATGTGTGACATCTACCAGCGATCAGGCCCCTGCTGTGAGATCTCTAGACGTTGCCGAATGGTTCAGGCCATTTTCTTCAAAGGCGATGTCCTGCTGGGCAGGACATATCGCTGTGTTTGACACTGTGTGACAGGGTCACAGTGACTGCTGAGATCGTTATACAGGTCGCTACTGCGACCTGTATCGTTCCTGCATCGTTGGTAAGGTCTGACTGTGTGACATCTCACCAGCGACCTCCCAGCGACTTACCAGCGATCCCTATCAGGTCGCATCGTTTTCGGGATTGCTGATAAGTCGTTGTGTGTGACTGGGCCTTAAGAGTCTTGAAGAACAATGAGGGGCTATAAACAAACTATCTTCATGTCTGGCTGAATTTTTCAGAAACTTAACCCATGCTAGGCACTGACAAGAGTCCATGTCGTCACAGGAGTGTTGCTGCAGGAAGACATGATCGATGTACTGCCTTACCGATAAGAGCCTTCTCAATCTCAACCTCGGTGCAATGTCTTTCTGAGATCACTCTGGAGATGAGTGAATCTAAAAAGGTGCCACACAGGAGCAATAATGAATGCTTTTACAGAGGTCATGGTTGCAGCAAATATTTAATTTAGTGGCATGTTAATTCTTAACTCTTTGTGGGCTTAGTGGTGACTGAATTAATATTAAAGAGGTGCGGCGGAGGCTATGTCTGTATTTAAAGGGCAGAGTCACGGCTTCATATCAGTTTAGGGGCCACAATGGTGGCTTCAAAAATAATCAGGGAGCGTAAAGGTGGCTTCACTTATATTCCAGAAGAGCAGAGTGGAGGTTTCATACAGTATATATTCATAGACCACAGTGGTGGGATCATTTACATTGTGAGGAACATCATAGCTGATTGTATTGTAATGTGTTTTAGGTACCAAGTATGCTGTTAATGTATGTGATAAAATGACCCTTCCTGCTAGTGAAGTGCGGGTCCCCAATGTAGCAGAGCTGGGACTATATAATGGCCAGGGCCACCTAGCGGACGGGCAAGGACAAAGGTGGATTAGATGTTAGATAAGATTGGGGAGGAGTGACGCACGGATATTGCGTTGGTTAGAGAGACATACCTGGTGAGAGGATGTTCTGCAGGAGTGTCCACAGAGTAAAGAAGTGGCACGGTGGCAGGAACTATGAGTAACCTCTTAGAGGTCCGGTACCTACGGCACACCATGGCAGGCTCAGGGACGTTGTTCAACCAGACAGCCATCTGGGCCCAGAAGCGCACAGCGGGGAGAAGAAGAGTGGCTGGAGACACAAGTGTCTGGCAGCTTGCGGGCTAGTTTCAAGATAGCATGGATAGGTCAAGTGAGAGTACCCCAAAGAAACAGTAAACGCAAAACCATTAAGAATGAGGCCATATCTGTCATAGTGTGGAAAGAATAAATTGTTAAAAATTTGGCTTGCCAAGAATAGTCTAGAGTCATGTGTTTATCTACTGCATCTACAATGGGGACTGGCTGCGGGGTGATGGACACCAACCTGAAAAAAAACAGTGTGTCGCACACACTACCCAAGGTCATATACACACATTGACTCTATCTGATTGAGTGCAATGCCCCCCACAGCCCCATGCCCCATGTCCATACCTTCCTTCAATTGCACAGGTGTGCCTTAGGCTGACCACAGTAAAAGGCCACTGTAAAACATGCAATTTTTTCACACAGCACAATGCAACAGATGTTGCAAGTTTTGAGGGAGAGGCCAATTGCCTTGCTGACTACAGGTATGTCCACCAGAGCTGTTGCCTATGAATTTGAATTGAATATTAATTTGTTTACCATAAGCTACCTCCATAGGAATGTCAGAGAATTTGGCAGTACATCCAACTGTCCTCAGAACCCCGGACCATGTGTAACCACACCAGCCGAGAACCACCACATCTAGCATCTTGACCTCCAACGTCTTCTGAGATCAGCCATCTGCACGCGCTGCAATTATTGCTTTGCATAACCAAAGAACTGCACAAATTGTCAACAGCCATCCCTAGGAAGCTCATCTGCTGCTCGTCGTCCTTATCGGGGTCTCCACCTGACTGCAGTTAGTCATCATAACCAACTTGATAGGACAAATGCTCACATTCAATGGTGTCCGGCATGTTGGAGAGGTGTTGTTTTTAAAGATCAATCCCAGTTTTCAATGTCCAGGGCAGATGGCAGACTTTGTGTATGGCGTCATGTGGCTGAGCAGTTTGCTGATGTCAACATTGTGAATTGAGTGGCCCATGGAGGACATGAGATTATGGTATGGAAAGGTGTATGTTATGGACGACGAACACAAGTGCACTTTATTGATGCCATTTTGAATGCACAAAGGTACGGTAAGGAGTTCCTGAGACTTCTGTTGTGCCATTCATTCACCACCATCACCTCATGTTTTGGCTGATAATGCATAGCCACATGCTGCAAGAATCTGTTTTGAAAATATCCCTGATCTTCCATGGCCAGCATACTCACCGGACGTCACCTATTGACCAAATTTGGGATGCAGTCGATCGGCGTATCGGTATATACGACAGCGTGTTCAGGTTCCTGCCAATCTCCAGCAACTTCACAGCCATTGAAGAAGAATGGACCAATAATACTCAGGTCACACTCAACAACCTGATTAACTGTATTTGAAGGAGATGTGTGCTCTGTGTGAGGTAAATAGTGGTCACATCAGACACTGAATGACCTCCCCGGAACATGTAAATGGTGGTCACACCAGACACTGATTGACCTCCCCGGAACCTCCCAATACTGTAAACCTGCACATTTTAGAGTGGCCTTTTAGTGTGGCCAGCCTAAACCACACCTGTGCAATAATAATGTTGACCAACCTAAAGGCCCCGTTACATGCAACGACGTATCTAACAATATATCGCCGGGGTCACGGATTCCGTGACGCACATCCGGCATCGTTAGCGGCGTCGTTGCGTGTGACACCAACGAGTGGCCGTTAACGATGAAAAATACTCACCAAATCGTCCATCGTTGACACGTCATTCATTTTCAAAAAATTGTTGATTGTTGAGGACGCAGGTTGTTCGTTGTTCCCGTGGCAGCACACATCGCTACGTGTGACACCTCGGGAACGACGAACTACAGCTTACCTGCGGCCGCCGGCAATGAGGAAGGAAGGAGGTGGGCGGTATGTTACGGCCGCTCATCTCCGCCTCTCCGCTTCTATTGGGCGGCCGCTTAGTGATGCTGCACGAACCGCCCCCTTAGAAAGGAGGCGGTTCTCCGGCCACAGCGACATTGCTAGGCAGGTAAGTCCGTGTGATGGCTCCTAACCATATTGTGCGCCACGGGCAGCGATTTGACCGTGACGTACAAATGACAGGGGCGGGTACACTCGGTAGCGATATTGCTGCGTGTAAAGCCCCCTTTAGGCACACCTGTACAATAATCATGCTGGCCAGCTCAAGTCACACCTGTACCATAGTCATGCTGTGTAATCATGCTACATGCTACTACATGTTAGTGCACTGCCACCCTCCTCTGTATCTATCTAGCCCTATGACAGCTATGAAACTGATCTGGTTCAGCTTGTACGTTATTTCATGATTTACTGCTATTTAATCATTTAGGTTTCTATTTTCAACGGATTATTATTGTGGTAATTTGTAAATGAAAAGGAAGCAGCATGAAATGGAAGACCTTTCACACAATGAACCGTAAGCGTCCCTCTAGCATTATCTGAAATGTTGGGAGTTATGGTAATCGAAACCATTGAGTTCTGAAAAACAATATATTTTTGAAACAATAAAGCATATCAGCGGTGGCTTCATTTAGGTCTTTCATCTTGATTTGCTTTTTCCCCCCACTGCAAGTCATTCTGTAATCAAGATGATGCTAAGTTTGCCATCCATTATTCATGTAGTCACAGACTGGGTGAGAAGAAGGAATTTTTATCTTTTTTTTTATGCTTTTAAACTTCTGTTTGTAGTTAATTGGTTACCATGGTGACAGTAAAGTTTGAAAATTTAAAATTCCGTAAAATGCAGTTGAGACAAAGCTCCCTGGATATATATATACGCTTAACTTTATAAAAGTTTTTCATAGCAATGATAAACTGTATTTATTAGCAATAGGCAAATCGGTTTGATGAGAATCAAATTGGTTTCGACCCAGAAAATTAAAATAATTGGTAAACCAATTTACTCAAAACATGAAAAAAATAATAGTCACCATTTTTCAAAAAGTAGACGCTTGCACTGGCTTTGCCATAATGCTATAAATCTATCACATCACATTGTATAACACAGCTAAACAGTATGAGCTATCAGAGCCAGTATAAAAGCTAAGGCAGGAAATGCAGCAGCCATCGGTGGCTATTCTGGAGAGTGAGAGTTTTTCAGAGCATAGAAATTAGTTATAATCAAATGAAAAATAAATAATTAGCGGATTCTGGGTAATGGGTAACGTGTGAATGAACTGATTTTTAACAATTGTCATTGACTCCAGTATCTGCAGTGCACAGATACCGCTATTTTTTTATTTTTCAGTTGATTTCTCTACTTCTCTGAGAGCTGGCGGCTGGCGCAGCAGCAGGTAGTAATCCGCAGTCACCCACTGCCAAATGTCTTCTTTAATTCCCGGTATCACATGGACCTCTGCCGGTCAGACCTACGAGCCTACAGTGCAAGAGACACTGTGCCACATTCCACATGTGGCAACCTCACTGGATCCTTCATCCTTGCCTGTGGGAGACATCACGCCAGTATGGAATGAAGGAAGCTCCCGGAACCAACAGCCTGCAGTGACACGGATCCCCTGTCAGTGACAGAGAGTGTGGCAGGTCAGTGTTGTGCCTGCTAGTACAACCACCGTAGATGAGTAGGTCTCACCCATTGTTCTATCCAACTGTCTTGTCTTCTTTTTCTAGAAATTAGTTATAGACATATGGAAAATTAAGCTGTAGAACACTAAATAAACATTAGAGATAGTATATAACAGCACATCTGATACAAACAGTTACCATCGGGTATGCTATGCTCGGCTCTGCTATATATGAAGATCCTTATCAACTACCAATGTAGTGTTCAGTTTATCAATAATAATGAACATAAATAAATAGAAGAGTCACTACATTCAAAATAATCAATGGCCAAATCACCTATACAGTGTGTGCACCCATATCCTGTCCACCGCCATTAACTTGAGAACGGCGGCAGCTATAGGCATAGAAGTGGTGTCTAGGTATAGTAAAGTATCAATGTGCTATGCAATGAAACCACCTATAGCCAACAGAGTTAGCATTTTTATCTCAAAAACGGAACGAGATACAGAAAAAAAGTGAGTTACAAAGTTGTAGGGCATCATCAATTCAATACGAATCGACACCTTGCATACAGAAATGCTAGGATTAGAACATGTAAAACTCACAAGGCTGCGGACGTGAATCGATACCTCATGGAGACCTTCCTACAAGTCATTGGGTATGGTGGCTGTGTGGAGTGGCCTCCACGCTCACCTGACCTGACCTGACCCCATTGGACTTCTTTCTGTGAGGTCACATCAAACAGCAGGTGTATGCGACCCCTCCACCAACATTGCAGGACCTACGACCACGTATCACAGATGCTTGTGCAAACGTGTCACCTGCCATATTGCACAACGTGCAGCAAGATACAGTATGCTGTGCAGAGGCCAGATGTGCATTGCAGCAAGATACAGTATGCTGTGCAGAGGCCAGATGTGCATTGCAGCCGACGGGGGCCACTTTGAGCATCAAAGTTACATGAGCACCATATGTGTGACCAGCATTCAATGTTTTGGGGGGTCATGGGTTTCATATCATAACATTTCTGTATGCAAGGTGTCGATTCGTATTGAATTGATGATGCCCTACAATTTTTTAATTCACTTTTTTTCTCTATCCCGTTCTGTTTTCGAGATAAAATGCTAACTCTGTTGTTTTCCACCAGGTGGTGCTATAGGTGGTTTCATTGCGTAGTGCATGGCTACTTTACTATACCTAGACACCACTTCTATGCCTATAGCTGCGACCTTTCTAAAGTTAATGGCGGTGGACAGGATATGGGTAGACACACTGTATACTCCAACAGCTACATTGCAATGGTAACACATTGAAGGGTGTGGTGCTGGATGGAAGGTGGATTTCTCCCAGCAAGTGGCTTTCACACTAATGAGCAGCAGGGAACGAGGTCAAATCTGACTTGGACCTTCTCTGCTAGTCCGGGTTTTTGAGGCAACACCCGAGGTGCACAGCTGCAGGATAAGGACAATAAAAAATAGGCAGCCCTAATTCCTCAGTTTGGCTGGAAAGCTTAGACACGTTTTGTGAATAAAACATTGAATTTTGGGACTGAATACCTGTGTGCGCCTCTTTACTGCATCCCTGCCATCGCCTACCAGAGCTCATTCCCTACACAATACATAGCTAGAGTGAAGGCTTCTTATGAAGTCCAGCTTGCAGATGGGCTTCATTGGAGTACCAACATGGCAGTCAAGAAGGTTTAAGCCCGAAGCCGGTTAGCTTGTTTTGCAACTTACATATCCTTTTGTGGTGACGTTCTGTATCTTCCACTTTTCTGTGAACACAATAAAACCCCATGACTTTGATAATGGGTCAGGCAAGCTTTCCATACAGACAGACCCTGATCGATCACTATCTTAATTTGATCATAACTGGCAAATGTGAGACCTCTTGTCATGACTGTTATGGCCATGTCTTTGTTTTTAGAGGCTAGTGGCAGCTTGAGGACTGGAGCCCTTTATCTGTATCTGGGACTCTGCATTTAAATATTGTTTTGTTTCCTTTGGTATTGAAGTAGTTAATGTCAGTTGTTCTGCCAGCTACTCTCCTTCAGTTAAGGTCAGCTGCACCTGCTCAGTAGTCAGACTCCCTTGTGTTTAAATAGCCAGGTTTCCCAGCAAGCTTTGCTGACTACACAAAGTGATTTGTATGCAAGCCGCCTTGGTGGAAGGAGCTGCTGTGGAATCTCCTGAACTTGTATCCTCTCCATTTTGGTTATTTATCGCCTGTTTGTCTCCCCTACCCTCCTGTCTCTTTAGTGCTGTGGTGGGTTTAGTGAACTTCACCTGCCTTTGACTAGCCAGGGCATCTATAGTGTTTCCCAAGGACTCAGGGTGCTGCTCGGCGACAGTTGCGGAGACTGTATAGGGACTGGCTAGGAGAGCAGGGACAGCTACAGATGAGGATAGGATGTGTCCATGTACCCTCTCACTAGTCCAAGGGCCCACCGTTGTTATTGTTTCCCTGGTGTCCCCCTTCTTTTTGAGATGTGTTTTTCATTGTGCGTCAGACTTCAGTTGGTCTGAATGCACTCACCATGCTTGTTAAGTGACACCTCATGTGTCTTCCCCAAAACGTTCCCTGGAGTGGGGTTTCTATGACACTGTGCTGGCCATGTTCTCTGCTGGCTCCTGGCTAGGGATGCCATATGGAAAAAACAATGCTCCAGCTCCCTCTTTTGGTTTAGTTGGAACATCAAGGCTGCAGCTAATCAGTGGTCACGTCCACTGCCAAAAAAAAAAAAGTGTGGAGAATGGTGGTGGGGGACAAAACCAATGGTGTGGAAGTCAGATAGGTGAATAGATTCCTTGGGCCCATTGGTAAAACAAACTGAAAATTAAAAGTGGACAACCCCAGTGAACAAAGCTAAATAACCAAGACCATGTCACGCATGTGACTAACAGGGTTTACTTAGTACCTGGTAAACCCCTAGCAGATCTTACAATACACAGGGAACACAGGGGTCACGTTACAACAGAGGTCCCTGCTGCTAAGGAGAGGGGTTAGGGGACACCTCCTGAAATCACCTCAAGCTGACTCCTGAGCTACCTAGAGATTCTATACTGGTTCTTGCAATCTGTCGCCAAGCCGGCTACCTTAGGCCCTCAGCTAGCCCTCCACTTACCCTGGCTAGTTCATAGGCCATCGAGATCACTAGTCTCGCCACTACAATACAGAAGCACAAGGGAAGGAATACAGACAGAGGAAATAGACATGCAAAGGAAAAGACACTCCAGGTGGCTTCAGTGCTACAAACACCCCTGCTGCACACAACACGACAGACTTCTTCCAGACCTTGCTTCTTCCAAAGTGGACCGTATAGAAATGAGGATTCAGTTTCTATCACAGGCATCATGTGATCAGATCAGATGACTTAAATAGGGAAGGGGAGTGATCCCAAAGAGCCACACCTGAGATTGGCAGCTACAGCCCGCAGCCAGGCAAGAAAAGCTCCATAAGGAAGGAGATGCTATTACAAAACAGTAGTGGTCAGTGGCAAGGGGCTGCGACCTTCTGACACCAGATTCACCCGGGGTCTCCCCAAAGTGAGTACACTCATGACAAATCACAATTCTAGTCAAGGTCTTTGTATTTAGATTTATAGCTCCATGTTCCAATATCTAAATTAACTTGCTTTCACGTACCAATATTGTAATATGATTCTTACATTCTGAATAGTAAAACTTCTCTATGGGGATCAGGTTAAAATACTACAGAAAGTGCAATAGATATTCCCTTCACGAGTTCTCCACAGTCCTCACATCCGGGCAGGTACTCATTAGAGATCCACCATCTTAGTTCTCTCCCCCGAGAGACACATTCTTTTTCTATATTTATTGCTCAATAAAAACATACTTAAGGATGCATTGATTTATGTTACATGCTGCAAACTAAAGAATTAAACACTTACAGGCATGAAAAATTCAACAATGAAATATATTCTCCTAATGATTAATTAATACTAATTAGCCTTTTAGTTAATCATTAAGGATAAACATGTGTCTTTTTTACTTTCATTCACCAGTAGTGAATCTCCGAGGAAAAAAGATGGTAATGCAAATCCCAACGAACATACAGATCTAAAACTAATCAGCATGATACTCAAGCCAGGGAATAGCTGAATGCATAATTTCCAGTAAATATGAAGTCAGAGTGGATTTTTATTGCTTGCATTCTCAAGGTTCATCCTTATGTGATTTTCGCAGTGGAATAGAAATATCCAGGATTCAACCCTTTTTTGACTTTTTTTTTTATCGTGTAATAACAGTAAATGGAAATGGATTTAATCAGAATTTTTATGATAATAATCAGCCATAAAAGATAATTCTTCTTTTTTTTCCCAAGACTATGAAAATTAAACCTTAGGTATATCCTTTATGTTAAAAATATGTAACACACAACCTTAATTTGTTAAAAAATGTAAAAACATTCCAATTATAGTTCTTGAGATTTCTAACTCCTGTTACGCTGTACAAAGGCTAGTAAGACACAGTACAGCGTAATCCCCACTAGGTGGCAGCAGAGTAGTGAAGGAGAGACAAAGAAACGCTGTAATGGAAAGGCAGCTGAAGTACAGCAGAGTAACTTCAGAAATTTTAACCAGGGGGCAATAGACTGGTCAAACAGTCAGGGTCTAGCCAGAAAAGTCGAGTCACTGCAAAGGGAGGATCAATATCAAAGTTAGAAAGCAGAACCAAGTCAGAAGATGGGAGATCAGGTATGCAGAGGGAAACACAAACAACAGACAGGAGCGGGAAGTCAGGGACAGGCAGACGAACGGGGGAGGGTACAAGTTAGGACACACTAGCAGGGAGGCAGTACAGATCAGGAACACTCACCAGATCCAGTATACAAGCTGCAAGGCAGAAATATCACTGGCACTAAGCCTTATGTAGGGAGACAATATATATCGTCCTGGGATCCAGAACGAGGCAAGGAAAGTTAACCCCTGACATGACCAGGCCAGAGCTGGGTGTAACCACCAGAAGCAGGGAAAAGCCGGCCTGGATCATGACAACTCCATTTTATAACTCATTTTTAGGACTCTGCTTATCTGGGCTTCCTTCAAGTGAAGCTATCTGGGACTTTTATCCAATGATTCTGCATAGAATTTGTGATGGCTGTAACAAGGTGGCGTTAGACTCTACTAGTATGCAGTAAATGGAGAGTTAGTCAGACAGGCCAAGATTATAAACCAGGAGGGTACGACAGTACACGGGGGAAGACAGAGACAAAGTCATGGTACAAGCCAAAGGTCAGGGTTCCAGGACAGTACATATAAGATTCAGGGAGCAGGTAACAACGCGGTCAGGAGGAAGTCCGAGGTCAGAAGCCAAGAAGTCAGAACAGAAACAGAGGAGGAGACACAGAGACAGATAAACAGCACTCCGGAGTCAAGAGACCCAGATTTGAACTCTGAGCACCACGGGAGCCAACAGCACAACAATAAACAGGAAGTATAGCTGGCGGCGTCCTGAGCTAACACACTCCCTAAAGAAGCAGAGCAAACACCGGGAATAAGAAACATCTGTAAGAGCACAACCCAGTGCGTGTGAAACAACCAGCAGAGAATTCATCCTACAGAATGCTTTGCACCATAGGTAACATATGCCGGCTCTAAGGAGAGCATAGCAGAATAATATAGTATATTCTGCACAATGGAATCATGACAGAATTATTTTGGGAAATCCCATTAGCTGCACCGTAAGTCGGGACCAACATGTTAAAAACATACTGAAGTAACTGACAAAATTATTGAAGGATATGACCATAATAAAGTTGCAGATGTTTAAAGGGAACCTGTCAGGTACAATATGCACCCAGAGCCACGAGCAGTTCTGGGTGTATATTGCTAATCCTTGCCTAACCGTCCCTGTATACAAAAAAATAGAAAAAGGGATCTTTAGAAAAAGTATTTCTAAAGATCTTTTATCATATGTTAATGAGGCCAGGGACTAGTTGCAAGGGCATTCCCTTGGCTAGTCAGCCCCCTTAGTATGTAACCCACCCCTTTTGGCTAATGAATGCGCAGCGTGAAAGGCATGGTCGCGCGCACCTCTGCTGCCACCGCTGGTTTTCGGCTCAGTGCGCACAATCAGAACGTCCCCAGACTTCCGGTCATGCACACTACACCAGTTGGAAGTTGAGTTGCGTACACTCGGCTTCCTAGTGCGCATGACTGGAAGTCTTGGACTTCTGATCATGTGCACTGAGCCAAAAAGTAACGTCGGGCGTGGTGTCAGCAGAGAGCAGTGAGTTTGACCATCCTCTGATGCTGCATATTCATTAGCATGTTAGTATGCCCACAGGGTCGAGCTTAAATGCTAAGTGGGCCGACTAGCCAAGAGAACTAACGCCCTTGTAACTAGTCACGGCGCTCATTAGCATACAATAAAAGATTAGAAATACTTTTTCTAAAGATCTCTTTATCTATGCTACTGTATACAGGGACGGTTAGGCAGGGATTAGCAATATGCATAGAACTGCTTGTAGTCCTGGGTGCATATTGCCCCTGACAGGTTCCCTTTAAGATGATCTCGATTCCAGGCTAAATATCCATTCTTTAAGCCCAATGTAGTTCTGATTTTTACATTTTCTAACAAGCCATTTAATCATTTACTTTATGAATATACTTAGTATTTAGATCAGTCACTGGATGTCACAATATAAACCGCTTATATTATTAAAAAGCTCTCCTGGACCTGGTTAGACTGGTGTACTTACTTTGGAACCTATGAAAGAAAACCTTTATAATCCTTTTCAGAAGTTTAAACCCAATCTCTGTTCATCTAGTCTGATTGATGACTCTTTAGTATCTCTCTGCCCACCTAAATACATTTTAAAAATGCCATGCGGTGCCCTTATACATTGATACCAGCACAGATAAAGCATACAGCTACAGGCTGCAGCCTCCAGCAATGTGCTTATCTTGGCTGTGTATCAAAATAAGAGGAACCACATATGGCTTTTTTTCTTAATTATTTAAATACATAATTTAACAAGAGCATGAGGTCCCCTCCAATTTTGATACCAAGTCAAGATGAATCACACCAACAAAGGGCAATGATGTTTACCCAGGCCAAAGAATTTAATGCACTAACAGAATGCAGCGAAACCGACTAATAAAGATGGAGGCATAATAGTGGGTTTTGCTGCATCCTGTTAGTGCATTGGATTCTTTGGCCTGGGCAGGTAATCATCATTGCCCTATATGGGTGTGAAGTATTCTTGAATTTTTTGCAGAAAAAACATTTTTTCCCATTTTTGTGGTCCAGTCAAGATAAAGCCTGACAGCTGGGAGCTGGTTTTCTCAGGCTGGGGAGACCCATGGTTATTTGGCCCATTCAACCTAAAAATAGCATCCTGCATCCTCCCAGGATTGTCACATCCACTAGATGCAACAATATTGGAACTTTACCTGGCTCTTCCCGATTGCTTTGGTGTGGAGGATTATACTTGTCTGGGGACTGTCATGGTTCAGGGGTTCAGTACAGCTCTTGCAGTATCAGACACAGCTGATATACCATCCCCTATAGCATTAAGATTTGATTTGTTCTTCTGTCACTAAATATCCTGCATGCTATATCTGGCTTAAGTAAAATAAGCTATACATCAGTATGGGAGCCTCCTGATGAACCGATCTCAGGAAAACACGTCAAGGGCAATCGTTCTACCTAAAGGAAGCAACTCTGCACCTGGTTCGAATATATGATCTCAGAATGAATGAATCCTCTTCCTATATTAAGGGACCATCTGGACTCCTGTTACCCTTAAATACCAACATTTAAAGAACTAAGAAGGTAAGTAAATATACGGTTTCTATTAGGTTCTTGGGACATGTTTATGTAATTACTAAAAGGTGGCCCGACTCTACGCATCGGGTATTCTAGAAATTACGTATTGTGTAGTTAATGTATGATTTTTGTTATATATATATAGATGTTGTTGTGTGTAGTTACCAAGTGTTTGTGTAGGGCGCTGTACATGTTCTGGGTGTTGTCTGGGTGTGGCGGGGGGGTGAGAGCGGTGTTGTATGTGTGTTGCGTTATTTCTGGAGCGCTGTGTGTCTGTAGCGTTGTGTGTGTGTGTTGCGCGGTTTGTGTGGGTGTGGGGTGCGTGTGTGTTTTGGGGGGAGGTATGCTTTGTGCAATGTGTGTGTTGTGCGGTATGTGCGTATATTTGTGTGTGCCGCGGTGTTTGTGTGTTGGGTGTTGTGTGTGTGCGGCATTGTCTGTGTGTGTGGGTGTCTGTGTAGGGCAGTGTTTGTGGTTCCCAGTGTGTGTGGTGTGTTGTGCAGTGCGTGTGTGGAGGTGTGTGTGTGTGTTTTGGGGGGAGGTGTGCACCCCCCATCATGCTCCATCCCCCATGCTGCGCACCTCCATCGTGCTCCATCCCCCATGTTGCGCACCCCCCATCGTGCTCCATCCCCCATGCTGCGCACCCCCCCATCGTGCTCCATCCCCCATGCTGCGGACCCCCCATCGTGCTCCATCCCCCATGCTGCGCACCCCCCACCGTGCTCCATCCCCCATGCTGCACACTCCCCATCGTGCTCCATCCCCCATGCTGCGCACCCCCCATCGTGCTCCATCCCCCATGCTGCGCACTCCCCATCGTGCTCCATCCCCCATGCTGCGCACTCCCCATCGTGCTCCATCCCCCATGCTGCGCATTCCCCATCGTGCTCCATCCCCCATGCTGCGCACTCCCAAACGTGCTCCATCCCCCATGCTGCGCACCCCCTATCGTGCTCCATCCCCCATGCTGCGCACTCCCCATTGTGCTCTATCCCCCATGCTGCGCACTCCCAAACGTGCTCCATCCCCCATGCTGCGCACCCCCCATCATGATCCATCCCCCATGCTGCGCACCCCCCATCATGCTCCATCCCCCATGCTGCGCACCCCCCATCGTGCTCCATCCCCCATGCTGCGCACTTCCCATTGTGGTCCATCCCCCATGCTGCGCACTCCCCATTGTGCTCCATCTCCCATGCTGCGCACTCCCCATTGTGCGCCATCCCCCATGCTGCGCATCCCCCATCGTGCTCCATCCCCCATGCTGCACACTCCCCATTGTGCTCCATCCCCCATGCTGCGCACTCCTAAATGTGCTCCATCCCCCATGCTGCGCACTCCCCATCGTGCTCTATCCCCCATGCTGCACACTCCCAAACATGCTCCATCCCTCATGCTGCGCACTCCCCATCGTGCTCCATCCCCCATGCTGTGCACTCCCCATCGTGCTCCATCCCCCATGCTGCGCACTCCCCATCGTGCTCCATCCCCCATGCTGTGCACCCCCCATCGTGCTCCACAGTCACACATCAGACAGTATACACTCACACACACACCCCACTTCTCCCTGTGCCCACCGGTGGGCAGTCCCAGCAGCTGTGCTGCACGCCGTGCTCCTCTGCCGACACTCACAGATCCGATCTCATACACTCACACACACACACTCACACATCAGAACACACTCACACACATCCGATCGCGTACACTCACACACACACACTGACGATATCGCACATACGCGCTCACACAATCACAACATCCGGAGATAACACATGCTTCCGGCCATGTGATCCTCCGGCAGGTCCTGGAAGGTCACTGCACAGTATCGCCGCCGAGAAGCAAGCGATATCACGGGATGTTGTGAGTGTGTGGATGCGATCTGATGTGTGTGTGAGGTGTGTGTGAGAGTGAGTGTGATCTAATGTGTGTGTGTGTGTGTCTGTTCTTATGTGTGTGCGTGTGTGTGTATTCCGCTGCTGCAGGACCTTGATGCGCTCACCTGTGAGCCGGTGTACGCTGGTAACCATGCTACACAATATTACTCGGTGTACCATGGTTACCAGCGTACCCCGCCCCCTGCTCGCACGGGAGCCCACACCAGCATACGCCGGCAACCCCAGCAATGCGAGGGTATGTGTCGGCTGGGTTGGCGGCGTACGCTGATGTGGGCTCCCGGGGGTACAGCACTCACCTGGGAGTCAGGGCTCCGTATCGGTTCGGGGAATGCGTGCGGGGGACGGGGCCAGAGCGAGCGTGCAATGCGTGAGGGGGGCGGGGCGTGGCCGAGTTGCCAATGCGTGCAGGGGGCCGGGGTGAGAGGCCAATCCGTGTGGGGGGCGGAGCCTGGGCGAGCGGCCAATCCGTGCGGGGGTCGGAGGCGAGGCGAGCGGCCAATCCGTGCGGGGGCGGAGCCGAGGTGAGGCGAGCGGCCAATGAGACGCTTGTCGCGGTAAGGACAGAATTTTGGAGCCAGACAGACAGACAGAATAAGGCAATTATATATATAGATTATGGACCATTGCTGCTTACTCATTCCTGATCTTCCTATAGGGATTTATTATTAGAGAGGGTTAGCCACTGTGAAACGGGGGTACCATTATATTTTAGGGTCTCTCCCGTTAGTAGGCAGTGTCAGGATTAAAGGCACATATATGAGCCTAAACCTCCAGTTTTCTGTACCTAGCCTTTGGATTATATTTTTGTTTTGTTTATGTTTATTTCTGTCTCACTGGATTTTTGGTGGATTTTAAACAGTACTAATATATAATTATTTTAATGGGAATTATATGTTTATACCTATGAAGATTTTTCCTACAGTGAAGTGAGTCCTCAGATTACATACAGTGCCTTGCGAAAGTATTCAGCCCCCTTGAAATTTTCAACCTTTTCCCACATTTCAGGCTTCAAACATAAAGATAAAAATGTTAATTTTTCTGGTGAGGAATCAACAACAAGTGGACACAATTGTGCAGATGAACGAAATTTATTTCTTTTTTTTAACTTTTATAAAAAAATAATAACCTGAAATTTGGGGCGTGCAATATTATTCACCCCCTGTAAGTTAATACTTTGTAGCGCCCCCTTTTGCTGTGATTACAGCTGCAGTCTCTTGGGGTATGTGTCTATCAGTTTTGCACATGGAGAGGAGAAATTCTCGCCCATTCTTCCTTTGTAAACAGCTAGAGCTGAGTGAGGTTGGATGGAGGCGTTTGTGAACAGCAGTTTTCAGCTCTTTCCACAGATTCTCGATTGGGTTCAGGTCTGGACTGTGACTTGGCCATTCTAACACCTGGATATGTTTATTTGTGAATCATTACATTATAGATTTTGCTTTATCTCTGAGATCATTGTCTTGCTGAAAGACAAATCTCCGTCCCAGTCTCAGGTCTTCTCAGGTGTTTTGCAGACTCCAACAGGTTTTCTTCAGGAATGGTCCTATATTTGGCTCCATCCATCTTCCCATCAATTTTAACCATCTTCCCTGTCCCTGCTGAAGAAAAGCAGGGACAAACCATGATGCTGCCACCACCATGCTTGACAGTGGGGATGGTGTGTTCAGGGTGATGAGCTGTGTTGCTTTTACGCCAGGCATATAATTTGGCATTGTACCCAAATAGTTTGATTTTGGTTTCATCTGAGCAGAGCAGCTTCTTCCACATGTTTGGTGTCTCCAGGTGGCTTGTGGCAAACTTTAAACAGCACTTTTTATGAATATCTTTGAGAAATGGCTTCTTCTTGACACTCTTCAATAAAGGCTAGATTTGTGCAGTGTACGACTGTTTATTGCCCTATGGACAGACTCTCCCACCTCAGCTGTAGATCTCTGCAGATCATCCAGAGGGATCATGGGCCTCTTGGCTGCATCTCTGATCAGTCTTCTTGTGTGAGATGATAGTTTGGATGGACGGCCGGGTCTTGGTAGATTTGCAGCGGTATGATACTCCTTCCATTTCAATATGATCGCTTGCACAGTGCTTCTTGGGATGTTTACAGTTGTGTATATCTTTTTGTAACCAAATCCAGCTTTAAACTTCTCCACAACAGTATCACGGACCTGCCTGTTGTGTTCCTTGGTCTTCATGATGCTCTCTGCGCTTTACACAGAACCCTGAGACTATCACAGAGCAGGTGCATTTATACGGAGACTTGATTACACACAGGGGCTTATATTTATCATCATCAGTCATTTAGGACAACATTGGATCATTCAGAGATCCTCAATCAACTTCTGGAGTGGGTTTGCTGCACTGAAAGTAAAGGGGATGAATAATATTGCACGCCCCAATTTTCAGTTATTTATTTTTTTAAAAAGTTTAAAATAAGCAATAAATTTCGTTCAACTTCACAATTGTGTCACTTGTTGTTGATTCTTCACCAGAACATTAACATTTTTATCTTTATGTTTGAAGCCTGAAATGTGGGAAAAGGTTGAAAAATTCAGGGGGCCGAATACTTTTGCAAGGCTCTGTAGCAAAAACCTGATGGCAGGTTCTTTTTAAGGAAGTAAAAAGTCAAAACCGCTTCAGGAAACACTGCAATAAAATAAAAACTCCTCCAAAAACCATGTTTTTGAACTCCTCATATACTTCACTGAGAATATTGCACAAAACCCAATAGATATTGACTCATGCATTTCTAAAATGACCTATAGTAATCCCACTGACAGCAACAGTTACGTGTTAACCTCTAGCTGC
Organism: Anomaloglossus baeobatrachus; assembly: GCF_048569485.1. NCBI lineage: Eukaryota > Metazoa > Chordata > Amphibia > Anura > Aromobatidae > Anomaloglossus > Anomaloglossus baeobatrachus. Next base: position 38,179,691 of record NC_134353.1, on the reverse strand, counting down.
CACGTAGAAGCTTGGCTTGAAAATCTCCTATGGGGACAATTTATGAAAGGAAAAAAAAAAATTGTACAAATATGGGGGATTTTAAATAGAAGCAGCTAATATAATGCATTCATCATTACAAAAAGGCGTTGAGCCAAAAACCTATAAAAGCTAAAAAGATACCCTTAAGAAAAAAAAAATTATATAAAGCTAAACCAAAAAGGGAGATTTTTTTTTTTACAGCAATAAATATCCCAATTATTAACCAATATTCAAAAGATGAGTGTTTATTCACCCCTTCATCCCCAAGTCTATTTTTACCTTCCTGACCAAACCAAATTTTCCAATTCTCGGGAGGGAAGGAGCACAATTTATAGATTTTGGAATGCCATTTTGGCTGTAACAGATTACAGGTATTATATCATTATTGAAGAGCCGTAACCATGCCAAAAGACCAGAAATCTCCCCCACAAGTGAACCTTTTCTGGAAATTACAACTCCCGAGGAATTAATCTAAGGGTTTAGTTAGTAATATTAACCCTCAGATCATTCACTGGCTTGTGTAACATTGGGCTGTGAAAATAAAAAAAATTACATTTTTTAAACTGAAATGTTGTTTTGGACCCAAAGGTATAATTTTCAAAAAGGGCAATGGGAGAAAATGGACTGATCACTTTGTCACACAATTTCTCATGAGTTCGCCAATACCCTATATGTGGTCGAAAACTACACTATGTGCAGAATTATTAGGCAAATGAGTATTTTGATCACATGACACTTGTTATACATGTCGTCCTACTCCAAGCTGTATAGGCTGAGAGCCAACTACCAATTAAGTAAATCTGGTGATGTGCATCTCTGTAATGAGGAGGGGTGCGGTGTAATGACATCAACACCCTATATAAGGTGAGCTTAATTATTAAGCAACTTCCTTTCCTTTGGCAAAATGGGTCAGAAGAAAGATTTGACGGGCTCTGAAAAGTCCAAAATTGTGAGATGTCTTGCAGAGGGATGCAGCCGTCTTGAAATTGCCAAACTTTTGAAGCGTGATCACCGAACAATCAAGCGTTTCATGGCAAATAGCCAACAGGGTCGCAAGAAGCGTGTTGGGCAAAAAAGGGGCAAAATAACTGCCCATGAATTGAGGAAAATCAAGCGTGAAGCTGCCAAGATGCCATTTGCCACCAGTTTGGCCATATTTCAGAGCTGCAACATTGCTGGAGTATCAAAAAGCACAAGGTGTGCCATACTCAGGGACATGGCCAAGGTAAGGAAGGCTGAAAAACCACTAACATTAAGGAATAACGTTTGGAACTCCATTCTATGTCTGAACTGGGTGCAAAAAACCTAAAAAAACATCACTATGGGGAGATAAGGTATGCACACCAGTGACTATGGAAGGGGAATACATGGAATAGCAGAAACTGCTGTGTGAATACTGACATGAAAAATTCAATAGCTATTTGTAAGAATGAAATGTGAAAAATGGAACCTGCATTACTGCCATGAATATATGAATAAAGAGAAATTTAGCTACTGAATTGATCAATGCAGAAGAGCCCCAACACTACGCCAAAGTATTTCTCTACGTTGGGGTCCCTAGCTTGTGTGTGTCCTCTCATGCAGTTAAAAAACTTACCGTGTATGGGACGCTGAGACCCAGGCTATATATACGATGTGGATTGGCAATAGGTGTGTGTGGGGAGGGTTCACAAACGAAAAACTACTAACATTAAGGAATAACGTTTGGAACTCCATTCTATGTCTGAACTGGGTGCAAAAAACCTAAAAAAACATCACTATGGGGAGATAAGGTATGCACACCAGTGACTATGGAAGGGGAATACATGGAATAGCAGAAACTGCTGTGTGAATACTGACATGAAAAATTCAATAGCTATTTGTAAGAATGAAATGTGAAAAATGGAACCTGCATTACTGCCATGAATATATGAATAAAGAGAAATTTAGCTACTGAATTGATCAATGCAGAAGAGCCCCAACACTACGCCAAAGTATTTCTCTACGTTGGGGTCCCTAGCTTGTGTGTGTCCTCTCATGCAGTTAAAAAACTTACCGTGTATGGGACGCTGAGACCCAGGCTATATATACGATGTGGATTGGCAATAGGTGTGTGTGGGGAGGGTTCACAAACGAAAAACTACTAACATTAAGGAATAACGTTTGGAACTCCATTCTATGTCTGAACTGGGTGCAAAAAACCTAAAAAAACATCACTATGGGGAGATAAGGTATGCACACCAGTGACTATGTAAGGGGAATACATGGAATAGCAGAAACTGCTGTGTGAATACTGACTTGAAAAATCCAATAGCTATATGTAGAGTGAAAATGTGAAAAATGGAATCTGCATTACTGCCATGAACATATGAATCAAGAGAAATTTAGCTACTGAATTGATCAATGCAATAGAGCCCCAACACTACGCCAAAGTATTTCTCTACGTTGGGGTCCCTAGCTTGTGTGTGTCCTCTCATGCAGTTAAAACCACCACCTCTGAACAAGAAACATGAGATAAAACGTCAAGACTGGGCCAAGAAATATCTTAAAACTGATTTTTCAAAGGTTTTATGGACTGATGAAATGAGAGTGACTCTTGATTAGAGTTGAGCGCGGTTCGTGGTTCGTGGTTCTCCAGTTCACGGTTCGAGTGATTTTGGGGGCTGTTCTAGATCGAACTAGAACTCGAGCTTTTTGCTAAAAGTTCGTTAGCTCGAGTTACGTTTGAGAACGGTTCTATCAGTAAAAAGCCTAGCTAATTACTAGCTGGCTTTTCACTGTAATAGTGTAAGTCACTCTGTGACTCACACTATTATGAAATTTCAGCGTATAGTGTGCGGGGACTGCGCGTTCAGATCACTGCTGCCGGGTTATTGGGATCAACATTTTTTTTTTTCCTTCCCTTAGCGCGCGTGTAGTGGGGCGGGCCAGCATGTCAGCCAATCCCAGACACACACACACAGCTAAGTGGACTTTTTGCCAGAGAAGCAAGGGCATTTGTCATAGGCTGTCCATGTCACATGTCCTTGCATTATAAATACGGCAATCTTCCCATCTGGACGCCATTATCTGCCTTCTGCGTCTGGGTGTTAGTCACCGCTCACGCAGCTCCTGTCGCCGGTCCTGCTGTGTACGCTATACACACAGCGTTCTACAGATTAACAACATAATTTTGTTTCAGCCTTTTTAAGGGCTAATTACAGCTGGCTCAGAGCCATAGGTGACAGTCAGGTCCGTGAAAACGCTGTATACAGCTTCAGATAACAGCGCCTGTGTACCTAAGCTCAGGGAATTCCTTGCTGCATTTCACCATTAGGAGGGATAGAAAGTGAGGCTTCCTTTCCTCTACACTGACCCACAACCCGGCCACTGTAGCCACCTGCCCTTTTTAGCAAAGCCATTTTAATTGCAGAGTGCTGCCAGTTAGTGCCATCCAAAGAGTGGCTGCTATACTCCATTATTGTGCCAAGCAAGTCCCACTACCTCTGCATTCTCCCCTCCTGCCAATTTTTGCAAAGCCATTTTAATTTGAAATAGTGCTGCCAGTTAGTGGCATCCTAAAAGTGGCTGTTGGACTCCATTAGTGTCCCACTGGTGCCAAGCAATTTCCAGCACCTCTGCATTGCACCCTCCTGCTCATTTTTACTAAGCCGTTATAATAGCAAACACTGAGGAAACTTAGTGGCCTCCTAAAAGTGGCTGTTGGACTCCATTAGTGTCCCACTGGTGCCAAGCAATTTCCAGCACCTCTGCATTGCACCCTCAAGCTCATTTTTACTAAGCTATTATAATAGCAAACTGTGCTGCCAGTTTAAGGGCCATAGTTGCATTGTCAGGGATAGTCAGTGTTGTTTCTTCTGCTGTCAATAAAGCTAGACCACCTCTGCAATCTACACCACCTCTCAATTTTTACTACCACATTTTAAGTGGACAATCTTGTCGCTATCAAAATGAGTGGCAAAATGACAGATGCTGGTGGAAAGGGGAGCAGGTGTGTTGTAAAAGGAAAAAAAGGTGTCCGTGGGGAAGGTGGCAAAGCTACATTAACATCTGCTGAAGATAGGCCATTTTCCAGCAAAAGTAAGATGTCTACTACTTTCCGTGGACAATCCGATGTGCTCCCTTTTATACGGACACGAACAACTGGAACAAAGGTAAATGATCCACAAAAAAAGAACATGCTTGAATGGATCTCAAGTGCTCCAACAAGTGCCCTCTCCTCCACCTCAACTACCGCTTCCAAAAAAAACCCATTCCTCTGAGTTGTCATCCCAATCACACTTGCTTTCTCCCAGCTCTCAAGTCTCCATCCGCCATGCACAGTATGGTGGAACAGAGATGTCTGAGTCTGCAGAGCTGTTCAGTCACACTATAGCCTGGGAATCAGAGGTCTGCTCCCAAGCTACAGTGAGTACAGACCAGGAAATGGTCTCAAGTGATGCCCAGAACCTTTGTGACTCAGATTCAGGCCGTGATGACCAACTTTCTGAGCATAATGTTGACCCTTATTCACAAACTGTAACACCTGTTGTTATAGACAATGAGGAACATACTGATGACGATTAGTGATGAGCGAGCATGCTTGTAACTACTCGGTACTCGCACGAGTATCGCTGTACTCGGGCTGCTCGGCGGGGACCGAGTAATCTCGCGATACTCGTGCTGTACTCGTGGTCTTCATCCCTGCATGTTGGCGCTCTTTTGAGAGCCAGCCCTCATGCAGGGATTGGCTGGCAGACCACTGCAATGCCACAGCCCTGTTAGTTGTGGAATTGCAGTGATTGGCCGGCCTGCACAGCGTGACCGAGCCTTTATACCGGCCGGCGCGCTGTGCTCTGCTCACAGCTATCCAGACTGTCAGTGCAGGGAGAGTGTCGCTGATTCAGGGAAAGCTTTGCGGCCCTTTATAGCTTTTTCAGTTGCAGGGCTGCAAACAGTGTGACCAAAAGTCCTTCTCAGGACTATTCTAGTTGTATACAGGCAGGCAGGGTATAGCCAGGTCGGAGTACAGTAGCAGAGTCCTTCTCAGGACTATTGTTGCTATATACAGGCAGGGTATAGCCAGGTCTGAATACAGGCTAGTGACCAGAAGAGTCCTTGTCAGGACTATTGTACCAGTATACAGGCAGGCAGGCAGGCAGGCAGGCAGGGTATATATAGCCATTCCTAGTGGTGACCGTATACCAGCCTTCATCATATCTGGGGCTGGTGTACAGTCTAAAACAGTCCAGATAGTGTCTGACTTGTCTGTAATTTTCGCTCCCCAAAAAAACCTGTTAGGTTCTTAGTGCGTCCGTGCTTGGTTTTTAAAACCGCACGTGTGTGCCTGTCGGTGGCAGCGTACAGGTGCACTTGTGTGCAATTTCCACAAACTTTGATATAACGCACAAGTAGTGAATACATGTCAGCACAGCATTGCAAAATGCGCAAGGGCATTGGCAAGGAACAAGGAAGTGGACGTGATGGTGGTGCAGGCAGAGGCCGAGGTCGTGGGCAAGCTCTAATTTCGCCACAACAAAGGGCCACATCTAGTCGCTCGCACGTCCTGTCCCAAATTCTTGGGGACCGCAGCAGTACACCGCTCTTGAACCAAGACCAGTGTCAACAGGTTGTTAGTTGGATAGCAGATAATGCTTCCAGTCAGATTGGCACCACCACAAACACTCTGTCTTCCACACGGTCAAGTGTCAGTAGCCGTGATACTGCACCGCACATTTCTGAACCTGATCCTCCTTCCTACCACCAGGCTGAGTACACGTCCTCCTCGGACATTAATGATCCCACACTTGGACACTCGGAAGAGCTGTTCACGTTTCCATTCACACATTCTGGCCTCTCGCCAGCTCATATTGAAGTGGGTCATGAGGAGATCGTCTGTACAGATGGCCAAATATTTGAGCAGCCACGTTCTCACGAAGTTGGCAACGTGTCTCAACAAGTGGTGGACGATGATGAGACACAATTGTCAGGAAGTCAGGAGGAGGAGCAGGGTGCGGAAGAGGAAGACGACGTGGTGGATGATCCAGTAACTGACCCAACCTGGCAGGAGGATATGCAGAGCGAGGACAGCAGTGCACAGGGGGAGGGAGGCGTAGCCTCACAACAGGCAGTAAGAAGCAGGGTGGTGGCCCCAGGCAGAAGTCAGGCAACCGTTCCCCGGAACAACATGACGACACAAGGTGCCTGTACAAATGTTAGGTCTTCCCGAGTCTGGCAGTTTTTTAAGTTGGCTCCAGATGATTCTAAAAAGGCCATTTGCAACACCTGCCGTGCCAGCATCAGCAGGGGTACCAAAACTAGCAGCCTGACCACCACCAGCATGATCAGGCACATGTCAGCCAAGCACCCGACTTTGTGGGAAGTACAACAGAGTCGAGGAGCAGTGCTTGCTGATGTCACTGCTACGTCTTCGCTGGTTGTGCATGCGAGCCAATCCCCTGTCCATGCTGCCTGCGAACAAGGCTCCTCCACTCCTGCACCTGCAGTTGCCTACGCAGAAAGAACACCATCATCAAGCACGTCCTTGTCCCAGCGCAGCGTTCAGTTATCCATTCAGCAAACCTTTGAACGCAGGCGCAAATACACTGCCAACACCCCACATGCCACAGTTCTAAATGCTAACATTTCGCGACTGCTTGCGCTGGAAATGTTGCCTTTTAGGCTGGTGGAGACAGAAGCATTCCGCGACCTGATGGCGGCAGCTGTCCCACGTTACTCGGTCCCCAGCCGCCACTATTTCTCCCGGTGTGCCGTCCCCGCGTTGCATAACCACGTGTCACAAAACATCACACGTGCCCTGAACAACGCTGTTTCACCCAAGGTCCACCTAACCACAGACACGTGGACAAGTGCTTGTGGGCAAGGCCGCTACATCTGGTTGACGGCACACTGGGTTAATATTGTGGAAGCTGGGACCCAGTCTGAGCGAGGGACGGAACACGTCCTTCCCACACCAAGGTTTGCAGGCCCTACCTCAGTCAGTGTTTCACCCACACTCTACAGCTCAGGAATGTCATGCTCTTCAGCCTCCTCCTCCTCCTGCGCATCCTCATCCACTGTACCCTCCACACCAGTCCCAAGCTGGAAGCACTGCAGCACTGCCTCGGCGAAGCGGCAACAGGCTGTGCTGAAGCTAATCTGCATAGGTGACAAACCCCACAATGCAGAAGAGGTGTGGACAGCTCTGAAACAGCAGGCAGATCACTGGCTCACACCTCTGAACCTAAAGCCAGGAAAGGTCGTGTGTGACAATGGCCGGAACCTGGTGGCGGCTTTGAGGCGAGGCCAGCTGACACATGTTCCATGCGTGGCCCATGTGCTCAACCTCGTGGTTCAGCGGTTTATAAAGTCATACCCAGAGCTGTCTGATCTGCTGGTAAAAGTTCGCCGCCTGTCTGCACATTTTCGAAAGTCACCTACTGCTTCAGCCGGCCTTGCCGGCTTTCAGCGCCGTTTGCATCTTCCGGCTCACAGACTGGTGTGTGATGTCCCCACGCGTTGGAATTCAACTCTGCACATGTTGGTCAGGATATGTGAGCAGAAGAGGGCAGTTGTTGAGTACCTGCATCACCTAAGCCGTCGGGAAATGGGTCAAACTCCACACATAACACCTGAGGAGTGGAGATGGATGTCAGACCTATGTACCATCCTCCAAAACTTTGAGGACTCCACCAAGATGGTGAGTGGTGATGACGCCATTATTAGCGTCACCATACCGCTACTCTGCCTTCTAAAACGGTCTCTGCTGAAAAACAAACATGATGCATTGCAGGCGGAGCGCGATGAGTTGCAGCAAGAAACAGTAGTGGGTGTGGGTGATAACACACAGCCCAGCCTCGTCTCATCACAACGTGCAGTGGAGGACTATGACGAGGAGGAGGATGAAGACATGGAGCAACTCTCCGGCCAAATTGAGGATATGACATGCACACCAGTCATATCCTCGGTTCAGCGTGGCTGGCCAGAGGACAGGGTAGATGAGGAGGAGGAGGAGGAGGAGGAGGACAGCATGTTCAGTCATCTTGTTGGTCAGGCTACTGAAGTCCTGGCTGTTAAGAGTCTGGCGCACATGGCTGACTTTATGGTAAGCTGCCTGTCTCGTGACCCTCGCGTTAAGAACATCTTGGCCGACAATCATTACTGGTTGGTAACACTGTTAGACCCACGCTACAAGGAGAACTTTTTGTCTCTTATTCCCGTGGAGGAGAGGTCAACCAAAATGCAGCAGTTCCGGAAGGCCATAGTCACGGAAGTAGGCAAAGCATTCCCCTCACAAAACGCTAGCGGCATAGGTCAGGAATCAGTGGACAACCGAGGCGTACAGCCGAGAGAGGCACAAGTCCAATCCGCCAGAGGTAGGGGAACAGTCTTTAAGATGTGGGACAGTTTTTTCAGCCCCTCACGTACCACAGCCCCTGAGGTGCGGGGTAGTGCCACAAGAAATCCTAAGTTTGCCCAGATGCTGAAGTAGTACCTTGCAGATCGAACAACTGTACTCCGACATTCCTCTGTGCCTTACAATTATTGGGTATCCAAGCTGGACACGTGGCATGAATTGGCTCTCTACGCCTTGGAAGTCCTGGCCTGCCCTGCCGCTAGCGTTTTGTCAGAGCGTGTTTTTAGTGCCGCAGGTGGAATCATTACAGATAAACGCACCCGCCTGTCAACTGAAAATGCTGACAGGCTGACTCTGATCAAGATGAACAAGGGTTGGATTGGGCCAGACTTCACCACACCACCAGCAAATGAGAGCGGAATTTAAAGTTTGCCATGTACCTCCACTCACCCATGGGTACACACTTCTGGACTTTGGATAATCGCTGGACTGCTCCTCCTTCTCCTCATGCGCCACCATGATGACTGTTACAAATTGCAATACTTAGGCCTTTGTTTCAGGTATACCCCCAGTGGTAAATTTTTTCGCCCATTCTTTGCAGAATGGACATTACAACGACAGGAGACCCGCTCCTTTGTAATGGGAACAATGTTTTGAGGCCCTCATGCACGTCTCTACCCAGGGACAACGTGGAGCCTCCCAATTTTTGGCTGCTCTGCCTAAGGGCTATACTATAATACACCCACTTCCTGACAATGGACACTTAATGTTTTGAGGCCCTCATGCACGCCTCTACCCAGGGACAACGTGGAGCCTCTCAATTTTTGGCTGCCCTGCCAAAGGGCTATACTATAATACACCCACTTCCTTACAATGGGCACTTCAAGTTTACAGGCCCTCATGCACGTCTCTATCCAGGGACAATGTGGAGCCTCTCAATTTTTGGCTGCCCTGCCTAAGGGCTATACTATAATACACCCACTTCCTTACAATGGGCACTTCAAGTTTACAGGCCCTCATGCACGTCTCTATCCAGGGACAATGTGGAGCCTCTCAATTTTTGGCTGCCCTGCCAAAGGGCTATACTACATAGACCCACTTCCTTACAATGGGCACTTCAAGTTTACAGGCCCTCATGCACGTCTCTACCCAGGGACAACGTGGAGCCTCCCAATTTTTGGCTGCCCTGCCAAAGGGCTATACTATAATACACCCACTTCCTTACAATGGGCACTTCAAGTTTACAGGCCCTCATGCACGTCTCTATCCAGGGACAATGTGGAGCCTCTCAATTTTTGGCTGCCCTGCCAAAGGGCTATACTACAATAGACCCACTTCCTTACAATGGGCACTTCAAGTTTACAGGCCCTCATGCACGTCTCTATCCAGGGACAACGTGGAGCCTCCCAATTTTTGGCTGCCCTGCCAAAGGGCTATACTATAATACACCCACTTCCTTACAATGGGCACTTCAAGTTTACAGGCCATCATGCACGTCTCTATCCAGGGACAATGTGGAGCCTCTCAATTTTTGGCTGCCCTGCCAAAGGGCTATACTACAATAGACCCACTTCCTTATAATGGGCACTTCAAGTTTACAGGCCCTCATGCACGTCTCTATCCAGGGACAATGTGGAGCCTCTCAATTTTTGCCTGCCCTGCCAAAGGGCTATACTACAATAGACCCACTTCCTTACAATGGGCACTTCAAGTTTACAGGCCCTCATGCACGTCTCTATCCAGGGACAATGTGGAGCCTCCCAATTTTTGGCTGCCCTGCCAAAGGGCTATACTATAATACACCCACTTCCTTACAATGGGCACTTCAGGTTTACAGGCCATCATGCACGTCTGTATGCAGGGGCATTGGTGAACCTCACAATTTTGGACTGCCCTGGCAAAGGAAAATACTACAAAGACTCACTTCCTCAAAATGGGCATATTAGACTCAAGAGGCCTTCATGTACGTCTCTTCTCAGGGACATCGGAGTGCCACACAATGTTTTCACGTAAAATCTTTCATGTATTAATCTCAAAAAGTAACATACACCAGCTCTATCTCACTATTGGGTATGTGCCCTTAACATTTCTGCCATGAAAAATCATTTTGGGGTCATTTTGGAAGGTTTTCTGGTGAGTCCGTAAAAATGGCGTGAAACGCGGACAAAATTGTTCACAGCTGTGACTTTTGAGTGATAAATGCTTCAAGGGGTCTTCCCCATGCTGTTGCCATGTCATTTGAGCACTCTTCTGAGACTTTTGTGACATTTTTAGGGTTTCTCCATGCTGCCGGGGGGTCATTTCACAAAAATACTCGGGTCTCCCATAGGATAACATTGGGCTCGTTGCTCGGCCCGAGTACACGAGTATCTTGGGATGCTCGGCCCGAGCTTCGAGCACCCGAGCTTTTTAGTACTCGCTCATCACTAATGACGATGAAACGCAGATACCAGATTGGGAAGACAACTTAAATATTCGGTCAGGGCAGGAAGAGGCTAGGTCTGAGGGTGGAGGAGGATGCAACTGACGACGAAGTTACCTTGCGCCTTCCTGGACAGAGGAGGAGTACTGGTAGCACGTCTACAACTGCATCCTTAGCCACTACTCTGCCTCTGAGCACTAGTCGGGGTGGATCAGCAGGTCGCATGTCCTCTAAGCCTTACCTAGCCTGGTCCTTTTTTGACCTTGCAAAGGATCACCCAAATCAAGTGATCTGTAAAATTTGTCGGGAATCTTTTAGTAGAGGCAAAAACCTCAGCAGTTTGACAACTTCTTCCATGAATCGTCACATGAATAAATATCATATGTCCCAGTGGGAAGCTCACCGTGCTGCAATGCGTCCTAGCGGAGCGGACCATCCACTGCCTGCCCCTTCCAGTGCATCCGTGCACTGTTCATCTTCTAGGACTGTGGGGACAGCTGTCACACCTGTTTTTCCACGCACACATTCCACCACTGTAACCGCAACAGGCAGTTTGCTTGGTAGGTCCTCAGTTGGTTTGGAAGGGGAAACAAGTGCGTGTGTACAGCTCTCTCAGAGATCAATAGCACCAACGTTGGATGAAGTCAACATCATGTCTACGCCTGCACTTTCCTCACAAACCTGCATTTTTCCAGGGACACCCTATTCACCACCGTCTACACACAGCAGCCAGATCTCTGTCCCTCAGATGTGGACAAATAAAAGGCCATTTCCTGCGACCCATGACAAAGCTAAGAGGTTGACTTTATCCCTCTGTAAGCTCTTGGCTACCGAAATGCTGCCTTTCCGCCTGGTGGACACACAGGATTTTAGAGACCTTATGTCTGTCGCTGTGCCCCAGTACCAGATGCCCAGTCGCCACTACTTCTCTAAGAAAGGTGTGCCTGCGCTACACCAGCATGTCGCACACAACATCACCGCTTCCTTGAGAAACTCTGTGTGTAAACAGGTGCATTTCACCACTGATACTTGGACCAGTAAGCATGGACAGGGACGTTACATGTCGCTGACTGGGCACTGGGTAACTATGGTGATAGATGGTGAAGAGTCTGCTGCACAAGTCTTGCTGTCCCCACGACTTGGGCGTCAATCCTCTGTCTGTCCAAGTTCCTGCACTGCTTCTGCCTCCTCAACCTCATCTGGGTCCTCCACCTCCGCCCCAAGCCTGCCTGGTCAGGCCACCAGCGTTGTAACTGCGCACAAGGAATCACGCACCCCTCATTACTATGCTGGCAGCAAAGCGCTACTGCATCAGGCGGTCTTTATCTTGAAATGTCTTGGAAATAAGAGTCACACAGCGGCTGAGTTGTGGGCAGCTCTGGAGGCTGAGTTTGGTAAATGGTTGTCTCCACTCAACCTGTAGCCTGGTAAGTAGAGATGAGCGAACCGGTCCCGGTTCGGCTCGAGGCCGGTTCGCCGAACGGGGGTCCCGTTCGAGTTCGGTTCGTCGAACGTTCGACGAACCGAACTAGAACCAATAGGCTATAATGGGAGGCAATCACAAACACATAAAAATGCATTATAAATGTACACAAACAGTTAATAAACATTGCCATAACACTTACCGGTCCTCGCGATCCCTTCTGCACTCTGTCTCCTGCCGCTATTCCATCCGATGATCGCTGAATCCTCCCGGTGACCTGCACTGCCAGCAGAGAAGCAGGACCTATCGTGACGTCAAAATAGCCATGTGACCAGTCATGTGGCTATTATCTCATTGGCTACAGACTGGTCACATGACTATGACACGTCATGTAGGACCTGCGAGTGCATCTCTCCGGTACACGGTGCACATATGTGTATCGCCGTGTACCGGCGACATGCTCTAGCACACGGTCGACTCCCCGTTCCGTTAGGGACCGGCTGACACAGCCGGTCATTAACGGAGATCACCGTTGCCATAGCAACGCAGTTAGCGGTGACGTCACCGCTAACCGCGGCTCCGGGAGCACCGTTGCTATGGTAACGCGTCTGTCAGCGTTACCGCTGTTACCGCTAGCAGCCAGCAGTGATCACTCACGGAGTGAAGGCTGCACGCTGCTTCCCGATTGTAGTGAGCATTGTAGTTAGGATGGAGGTTCCCCAGCCCCAAGTGATGCCCCTCACTACAATCGTCACTACTACTACACTAGAAAGAAAGAAGACAGAAGAGCAGGATCGTGGAGGGCTGACAGGGGGTAATAAAGATGGAGTCTCTAATGTGTCTGTGTATTTATTTCTATTAAAGTATTTTTTCTCTGTGTGGTGTCTTTTTTTAACCCTTTATTGGAGATTCTTAATGGCCGGGTCAAACGTGCCTGACATTAAGAATCTCTGGCTTAATACTGGCTGGTAAAACAAAGCCAGTATTAACTCATGATTACCCAACAAGCCACCCGGCTCCAGGGCTGTTGGAAGAGTTGGATACAGCGCCAGATGATGGCGCTTCTATGAGAGTGCCATTTTCTGGGACGGCTGCGGACTGAAATCCGCAGCAGAGGCGCCCACAAACCTCGGGCTAACCTGTGCTGCGGATTCCAATCCCCAGCTGCCTAGTTGTACCCGGCTGGACACAAAAATAGGGCGAAGCCCACGTCATTTGTTTTTTAATTATTTCATGAAATAAGTGAAATAATTAAAAAAAACGGGCTTCCCTATATTTTTGGTTCCCAGCCGGGTACAAATAGGCAACTGGGGGTTGGAGGCAGCCCGTGGCTGCCAGCTGTACCTGGCTAGCATACAAAAATATGGCGAAGCCCACGTCATTTTTTTGGTGGGCAAAAAACTTCTGCATGCAGTCCTGGATGGAGTATGCTGAGCCTTGTAGTTTTGCAGCTGCTGTCTGCTCTTCTCCATACAGACAGACAGCAGCTGCAGAACTACAAGGCTCAGCATACTCCATCCAGGACTGTATGCAGAAGTTTTTTGCCCCCTGAAAAAATTATGTGGCTTCGCCATATTTTTGTATGCTAGCCAGGTACAGCAGGCAGGTACGGCTGCCCCCAACCCCCAGTTGCCTATTTGTACCCGGCTGGGAACCAAAAATAAAGGGAAGCCCTTTTTTTATTATTTCATGAATTTCATGAAATAATTAGAAAACAAATGACGTAGGCTTTGCCCCATTTTTGTGTCCAGCCAGGTACAACTAGGCAGCTGGGATTGGAATCCGCACCACCGGTTGGCCTGAGCTTTCTGGGCCCCACTGCTGCGAATTGCAGTCTGCAGCCACCTCAGAAAATGGCATTTTCATAGAAGCGCCATCTTCTGGCGCTGTATCCAACTCTTCCAGCACCTGCCTGCTATACCTGGCTAGCATACAAAAATATGGCGAAGCTCACGTCCTTTTTTTGTAGCTTTTTGGCAAAAAAAAAAAAAAAATGCTTCCCTGGATTTTCCATTGCCAGTGAAGGTAACACCAAGCAGTGGGGGTTAGCAGCCAGTAGCTGCTTGGATTACCCTTAGCTAGCAATACAAAAAATGCAGTGGGAGCTAACATATATTTTTTTTAATTATTTATTTAAATAACTAAAAATAAAATGGGCTTCCCTGTATTTTGATTGCTGGACATCACAGTGCTGTAAAAATAAATCTTTAAAAAAATGACGTAGCGCTCCGCGGTATTTTTGATTCTCAGCGCAGATAAAGCAGACAGCTATGGGTTGCCACCCCCATCTGCCTGCCGTTACCTTGGTTGGCAATCAAAATACAGGGAAGCCCATTAATTTTTTCTATTTAAAAAATAGTTAAAAAAAAAAAATGACGTTGGGTCCCCCCATTTTTGATAGCCAGCTAGGGTAAAGCAGACGGCTGTAGCCTGAAAACCACAGCTGGCAGCTTTACCGTGGTTGGGGATCCAATGTGGAGGTCCCCTCAGGCTCTTTTTTATAATTATTTTATAAATATTAATAATTACACAATAAAAGTAGGGGACCCCCCAAATTGGATCACCAGCCAAGGTAAAGCGGACAGCTGTGGTCTGGTATTCTCAGGGTGGGAAGGTCCATAGTTATTGGGCCTTCACAGCCTAAAAATAGCAGGCCGCAGGCACCCCAGACGTGGCGCATCCACTAGATGCGCCAATCCTGGCGCTTCACCCCAGCTCATCCCGTGCCCTGGTGCAGTGGCAAACGGGGTAATAAATCGGGTTGATACTAGCTGTAAAGTCACCTGAGATCAAGCCCAGCAGTTTGTGATGTCATGGCGTCTATTAGATACCCAACATCATAAACTGTCAGTACTAACAAAAACAAAAAATCGACAAAAGAAATTTATTTGAAAAAACAGTCCCCAAAACATTTCCTCTTTCACCAATTTATTGTAAGAAAAAAAATAAAGGGGTCCCACGACGACTCTGGACCGTCTAGAATATGGGGGGGAGACACTCAGGGAACGTATCCCCCATTTTCTAGGAGTGCGGACCCTTCATGTGAGGAGTGTGGGTGCAATGAATCTGCACTCACTCTCCCCGGGTCCACAGCAGCAGAGTCCATGTCGTAATGGTTGCTACCAAAGCTGCAATGCCCTGCTCATGAGGTAAGGGCATGCCTAATCAGGAGAACTACTGTAGAGGAAGCTCTGCTCACTGGTATATAGGTGCTCAGAGGTAATAATAGATAAAATTAGTGAGTAACCTCGGCACTCTATATCTCCCAGACTAAGTCAGTAAGTCACAACGGATAGTAATGCAAAATCACTCTTTATTGGTCCGTATTAAGAAATTTTTTTTTCATAAGCATATATGTTTTTGTCCAAAACAAGTTACAAATGACGTTTCGGCCTGAGCCTTCGTCAGATTGGACTTATCTGCATGTAATCATGAAAAATGACAATAATCAGTATCACATAAGAGTGAGAGAACAATAACATAAACTCGAACAATGTAGAGGTACAATTGGGATGCAGCAAAAAAATTGCAACACAGCAAGAAATGAAACACATGATACAAATGTCATAATACAGTACAAGGACAATATAGTAATGACAAATATGGGGTCAGAGTAGACTTAGACAGCTCTGGTACGAAAGAGATGTCAATCATAAAGTAACATGTGCAGTAGGTGTAGAGCTACACTATGCATGGCAGAGCTAATGGGTAGACCGACCATAGAAAAAGTAGAGAAAAAGTGGAGAAAAAGTGGAGAATAAGTGGAACATAAGAGGAGAAAAAGTGGAGAAAAAGTGGAGAAAAAAGTGGAGAAAAAGTGGAGAAAAAGTGGAGAAAAAGTGGAGAAAAAGTGGAGAAAAAGTGGAGATTAAGAGGAGAAAAAGTGGAGAAAAAAGTGGAGAAAAAGTGGAGCATAAGTGGAGAAAAAGTGGAGAAAAAGTGGAGAAAAAGTGGAGCATAAGAGGAGAAAAAGTGGAGAAAAAAGTGGAGAAAAAGTGGAGAAAAAGTGGAGCATAAGAGGAGAAAAAGTGGAGAAAAAGTGGAGAAAAAGTGGAGCATAAGAGGAGAAAAAGTGGAGAAAAAGTGGAGAAAAAGTGGAGCATAAGAGGAGAAAAAGTGGAGATTAAGAGGAGAAAAAGTGGAGAAAAAGTGGAGCATAAGAGGAGAAAAAGTGGAGAAAAAGTGGAGAAAAAGTGGAGAAAAAGTGGAGCATAAGAGGAGAAAAAGTGGAGATTAAGAGGAGAAAAAGTGGAGAAAAAGTGGAGAAAAAGTGGAGAAAAAGTGGAGAAAAAGTGGAGAAAAAGTGGAGATTAAGTGGAGAAAAAGTGGAGAAAAAGTGGAGAAAAAGTGGAGCATAAGAGGAGAAAAAGTGGAGAAAAAAGTGAAGAAAACGTGGAGAAAACGTGGAGAAAAAGTGGAGAAAAAGTGGAGAAAAAGTGGAGAAAAAGTGGAGAAAAAGTGGAGCATAGGAGGAGAAAAAGTGGAGAAAAAAGTGGAGAAAACGTGGAGAAAAAGTGGAGAAAAAGTGGAGAAAAAGTGGAGCATAAGAGGAGAAAAAGTGGAGATTAAGAGGAGAAAAAGTGGAGAAAAAGTGGAGAAAAAGTGGAGAAAAAGTGGAGCATAAGAGGAGAAAAAGTGGAGAAAAAAGTGGAGAAAAAGTGGAGAAAAAGTGGAGAAAAAGTGGAGATTAAGAGGAGAAAAAGTGGAGCATAAGAGGAGAAAAAGTGGAGAAAAAAGTGGAGAAAAAGTGGAGAAAGTCGAGAAAAAAATGGAGAAAAAGTGGAGAAAAAGTGGAGAAAAAGTGGAGAATAAGAGGAGAAAAAGTGGAGAAAAAGTGGAGAAAAAGTGGAGAATAAGAGGAGAAAAAGTGGAGAATAAGTGGAGAAAAAAATGGAGAAAAAGTGGAGAAAAAGTGGAGAAAAAGTGGAGAAAAAGTGGAGAAAAAGTGGAGAAAAAGTGGAGCATAAGAGGAGAAAAAGTGGAGAAAAAAGTGGAGAAAAAGTGGAGAAAAAGTGGAGCATAAGAGGAGAAAAAGTGGAGAAAAAGTGGAGAAAAAGTGGAGCATAAGAGGAGAAAAAGTGGAGAAAAAGTGGAGAAAAAGTGGAGAAAAAGTGGAGCATAAGAGGAGAAAAAGTGGAGAAAAAGTGGAGAAAAAAGTGGAGAAAAAGTGGAGAAAAAGTGGAGCATAAGAGGAGAAAAAGTGGAGAAAAAGTGGAGAAAAAGTGGAGAAAAAGTGGAGCATAAGAGGAGAAAAAGTGGAGAAAAAGTGGAGAAAAAAGTGGAGAAAAAGTGGAGAAAAAGTGGAGAAAAAGTGGAGAAAAAGTGGAGATTAAGAGGAGAAAAAGTGGAGAAAAAGTGGAGAAAAAGTGGAGAAAAAGTGGAGAAAAAGTGGAGAAAAAGTGGAGATTAAGAGGAGAAAAAGTGGAGAAAAAAGTGGAGAAAAAGTGGAGAAAAAGTGGAGCATAAGTGGAGAAAAAGTGGAGAAAAAGTGGAGAAAAAGTGGAGCATAAGAGGAGAAAAAGTGGAGAAAAAAGTGGAGAAAAAGTGGAGAAAAAGTGGAGAAAAAGTGGAGCATAAGAGGAGAAAAAGTGGAGAAAAAGTGGAGAAAAAAGTGGAGAAAAAGTGGAGAAAAAGTGGAGAAAAAGTGGAGAAAAAGTGGAGAAAAAATGGAGAAAAAGTGGAGCATAAGAGGAGAAAAAGTGGAGAAAAAGTGGAGAAAAAGTGGAGAAAAAGTGGAGCATAAGAGAAAAAGTGGAGAAAAAGTGGAGAAAAAAGTGGAGAAAAAGTGGAGAAAAAGTGGAGAAAAAGTGGAGAAAAAGTGGAGATTAAGTGGAGAAAAAGTGGAGAAAAAGTGGAGAAAAAGTGGAGCATAAGAGGAGAAAAAGTGGAGAAAAAAGTGGAGAAAACGTGGAGAAAACGTGGAGAAAAAGTGGAGAAAAAGTGGAGAAAAAGTGGAGAAAAAGTGGAGCATAGGAGGAGAAAAAGTGGAGAAAAAAGTGGAGAAAACGTGGAGAAAAAGTGGAGAAAAAGTGGAGAAAAAGTGGAGCATAAGAGGAGAAAAAGTGGAGATTAAGAGGAGAAAAAGTGGAGAAAAAGTGGAGAAAAAGTGGAGAAAAAGTGGAGAAAAAGTGGAGCATAAGAGGAGAAAAAGTGGAGAAAAAAGTGGAGAAAAAGTGGAGAAAAAGTGGAGAAAAAGTGGAGATTAAGAGGAGAAAAAGTGGAGCATAAGAGGAGAAAAAGTGGAGAAAAAAGTGGAGAAAAAGTGGAGAAAGTGGAGAAAAAAATGGAGAAAAAGTGGAGAAAAAGTGGAGAAAAAGTGGAGAATAAGAGGAGAAAAAGTGGAGAAAAAGTGGAGAAAAAGTGGAGAATAAGAGGAGAAAAAGTGGAGAATAAGTGGAGAAAAAAATGGAGAAAAAGTGGAGAAAAAGTGGAGAGAAAGTGGAGAAAAAAATGGAGAAAAAGTGGAACACCCTTTGGTACCTTTCATGTGGCACTAAGGGGTGCTTAGCTTTGTATTTAGCCAAAAAAATGAAAAAAAAAAATGACATAGGGTTCCCTCTAGTTTTGTAGCCAGCTAGGGTAAAGCAGACGGCTGCAGCCTGCAGACCACAGCTGGCAACCTCACCTTGGCTGGTAATCCAAAACTGAGGGCACCCCACGCTGTTATTTTAAATTAAATAAATAATTGAAAAAAAAAACACGTAGGGGTCCCCCAAAATTGGATCACCAGCCAAGGTAAAGCAGACAGCTGGGGCCTGATATTCTCAGACTAGGGAGGTCCATGGTTATTGGAATCTCCCCAGCCTAAAAATAGCAGGCCGCAGCCGCCCCAGAAGTGGCGCATCCATTAGATGCGCCAATCCTGGTGCTTCGCCCCAGCTCATCCAGCGCCCTGGTGCGGTGGCAAACGGGGTAATATATGGGGTTAATACCAGATGTGTAATGTCACCTGGCATCAAGCCCTGGGGTTGGTGAGGTCAGGTGTCTATCAGATACCCGACATCACCAACCCAGTCAGTAATAAATAAAATAGACGACAAACACATTTTTATTTGAAAAAACACTCCCCAAAACATTCCCTCTTTAACCAATTTATTAGAAAGAAAAACAAATCCAGGTCTGGTGTAATCCAAGGGGTTGCCATGACGATCCACACTGTCCCAGTCAATGAAGAGCAGAATGTTCCCCATTGGCTGGGAGAGCAGTGCAGTGACCTGAGCTAACATCAATGGGTCAGCCCAGGTCACTGCAGGGGGGTGACAAGTGCTGCTGTCAGTGAGGTACATTACCTGCGCTGATCTCCAGCACTGCTGACAGCCCCTGTCACTGAGCTCAATGACCGCCCGGCGCCTTCACACCAAGTATCGCGAGAGGTCCGTGACGTCACCGCTAGTCAGTCTCGGGTCGGAAGCGATAGGTGATGTAGTGATGGGTAAAATGCGATTTTTTGGTGAGCCGGCTCTTTTGGCTCCGAAAACGGCTCTTCATTTCCTATTACCTTTGGCTTTAAATTTGAAGCCCAATTCTGGTATGTTTTAACCCATGATTGTATATCTTTTAGTAAAAATCTACACATGTGACAATTTATGACATAAAACAGAATAGTTTCCAGAATAACCAGATTTTATATTATTTGCTGTAAAAACTTTAACAAACACAATGTTTGATAAAAAAAAGTGCAGAAATCAAACAAGTGCAATTCAATGAGCTCAACACTACTGGCAATTGTATGCAAAATCGGATGTGATGTGAGAGGCTGTACTGCCTTGTATAGGACTAGTTCTGTGCATGAAGTGGTTCCTCAGATTGGCACTGCTATCATGTAACAGGGGCTGCTGGGAGGTTATTCACCAGCAACAACAGAACCATTCCAAGCTGCACTAGCTAATGGTGCATTTACACAGTCGATGCAGCCCCCGAGCCTGCGATCCAGTGATGCTCAATCCAGCATCGCGGATCATTTCTTCTCTTCCATTCAAGTGAATGGGAGAGAACAAGGGACGCACATTTACATCCGCTGTTTCTCCCTCGCTCAGCGAGGATTTACAAGCTGGCGGTAAATAACTATAATCAGGCTAAATCCAGATGTCAGTGTTCCTTTAATAAAGTGCCTGACTGCCTGACTGCTGCTTGCTTGTCACAGATTGGAGGGGGGCGGGGCTGTGAGTCAGTGCTATGTGCGGCAGCAGGAGGAGCATGCATTCTCAGTCTCCTGGATAAGATCAGAGTGACTACTGCCGGGAGGGAGGGGCCGAGAGGGGCGGGGCAAGAGGGGACTGACTGTGGAATGGAACTGGCAAAGAGCCGTTTACATTTCAATTGGCTCCCTGCCAGGAGCCGACACATATGATTCACTATGAAGAGCCGGCTCTTAGAGCCGGCTCGTTCAGGAGCTACCCATCACTAAGGTGATGTGACAAGCGGCGGCCATGGAGGACAGTGACAGCGCTGAGGTCGGGATGGCGGGACTTCATCACCGCAGGTAAGCCGAGCGAGCGAGCGAGGGGGGGGTGGGGGGGGGGTGGATGTGTGTGTGTATGTGTACATGCCGCGGGCAGGAGGGGGTGGAGCGAGCTGAGCGGGAAAGTGTGGGCTTCCTGCACGTAACTAAGATAAACATCGGGTTACTAACCAAAGCGCTTTGCTTGGATACCCGATGTTTATCTTGGTTACCAGCTTGTGGCAGGCTGCCAGCGATGGCTCCTGCTCACTGTAGCTGTAAAAAGCCCTGCTTTTTGCTGCTAGAACCGTTCTCGAACGTATCTAGAACTATCGAGCTTTTAGCAAAAAGCTCGAGTTCTAGTTCGATCTCGAACAGCCCAAAAATCACTCGAGCCGCGAACTGGAGAACCACGAACCACGAACCGCGCTCAACTCTACTGGTAAGGCTGTGTGCGACAATGCCGCAAACCTGGGTGCGGCCCTTTGCATGGGCAAGGTGACACACGTTCCTTGTATGGCTCATGTGTTGAACCTTGTTGTCCAGCAATTTTTAACACACTATCCCGGCCTAGATGGCCTTCTGAACAGGGCACGAAAACTGTCTGCTCACTTCCGCCGTTCAACCGCCGCAGCTGAGCGACTTGCATCGCTCCAGAAGTCTTTCGGCCTGCCGGTTCATCGCCTGAAATGTGATGTGCCGACGCGCTGGAATTCTACTCTCCACATGTTACAGCGACTGCGGCAGCACCATCGAGCCCTGGTGCAATACGTCATGACGTATAGCCTGGGCCAACG
Source organism: Anomaloglossus baeobatrachus (assembly GCF_048569485.1). NCBI lineage: Eukaryota > Metazoa > Chordata > Amphibia > Anura > Aromobatidae > Anomaloglossus > Anomaloglossus baeobatrachus. The sequence goes on along the minus strand of NC_134353.1, from coordinate 38,158,274 downwards.
AGATGCAGAGGTAGGGAAGATCACCCTGATGGAGTGGTCTCAGATCAAGCACCTATGCACCCTTCTGCACAGTTTCGACATGGCGACGAATATGTTTAGCGCTGACAATGCCATTATCAGCATGACAATTCCAGTCATTTACATGCTGGAGCACACGCTAAACACTATTCGGAGTTAGGGGGTGGGACAACAGGAAGGGGAGGAAGTACAGGATGATTCATATGCGCAAGGGACAACAATATCACCAAGGTCCAGACGTTCATCATCACCAAGGCGGCAGGCATGGGACCATGGGGGACAGGGATCAACAAGGGCGCATGGTAGCAGGCGAGATGTTGAGGAAGGTGCAGGAGAACATGAAGAAATGGAGGACGAACTGTTCATGGACATGGAAGACTCAGCGGATGAGGGAGACCTTGGTCAAATTTCAGTTGAAAGAGGTTGGGGGGAGATGTCAGAGGAAGAAAGAATGATTAGCACCTCTATGCCACAAACACAGCGTGGACTTGGTCCGCATGGCTGCGCAAGACACATGAGTGCTTTCTTGCTGCACTACGTCCAACATGACCCTCGTATTGTCAAAATTAGAAGTGATGATGACGACTGGCTTGCCACACTATTAGATCCCCGGTACAAGTCCAAATTTTGTGACATAATTCCAGCCATAGAAAGGGACGCACGTATGCAGGAGTATCAGCAGAAGCTGTTACTCGATCTTAGCTCGGCTTTTCCACCAAACAACCGTGCAGGTGCAGGGAGTGAATCTCCCAGTTTTAACTTGACAAACATGGGACGGTCTCGTCATCATCAACAGTCTACCCGTACCAGTAGCCCCGTATCTGGTGCTGGTAACAGCAATTTTATTGAATCTTTTCAGAATTTTTTTAGACCATCCTTTGCAAGGCCACCAGAGACAACAAGTCTGACACATAGTCAACGGCTGGAGAGGATGATACAGGAGTATCTCCAAATGAACATCGATGCCATGACTTTGCAAATGGAGCCTTGCTCATTTTGGGCTTCAAATCTAGAAAAATGGCCAGAGCTCTCCACTTACGCCTTGGAGATCTTGTCGTGTCCAGCTGCCAGCGTTGTCTCTGAACGTGTCTTCAGTGCTGCTGGGTGTGTGCTGACAGATAAGCGCACGCGTCTGTCCAGTGACAATGTGGACAGACTGACGTTCATCAAAATGAACAAGTCAGGGATCCAGAAGGAATTTACTACCCCTGTGTCATCCTGGGGAGAGTAAATGCTTGTGGATTTGGAATGTGCTTGATGCAAATGTACCTGTCAAGTTTGCAACTGGGGCACAAGTGCTGCCACTGATGGGGTGTCTGTGGGGCCCAATTTTTGGAAAAAAGGGAGACTCCAATTGGAGTAAACCTTGCTTGCAGTGTTTTTAAAAAGGAGCCAAGATGAACAAGTTATGGTTCAACAAAGACTTTGCTACCTACCCCGGTGTCATCCTGGGGACTGTTTAGGTTGGCGTAATTTTGAATGTGCTTGATGCAAATCTACCTGTGAAGTGTACAACTGGGGCACAACTGCTGCCACTGAAGGAGGTGTCTGTGTGGCCCAATTTTTGGAAAAAAGGGAGACTCCGCTTGGAGTCACATTGCGGTGTTTTACATGATTTTAGAAGGGCTTGCCATGCCTATATCTGTGTCTCGTCCTCTTTTTCCTCGTAATGCTGTTTTGCTTTCGCATGAGAATTTGTTCTTGTCACTTTCCCATGTGTTTGTGTTGTGTTGTGAGTTGTTTGTCACCTTTTGGACACCTTTGAGGGTGTTTTCTAGGTGTTTTTATGTGTTTGTGATTGCCTCCCATTGTTTCCTATGGGTTCGAGTGGTTCGCCGAACCGGTTCGCCGAACCGAACTTGAACGACACCTCCGTTCGGCGAACCAAGCTCAAGCCGAGGCGCAACCGGTTCGCTCATCTCTACTCTTGATGGGCGAGATGGATGGGCCAGAGGCTGGATCAGTAAAGGGCAGCAAGATCCACTTCGACTCAGATGCCAGCAAGGTGGAGGTGGGGTACTGGTATGGGCTGGTATCATCAAAGATGAACTTGTGGGACCTTTTCAGGTTGAGGATGGAGTGAAGCTCAACTCCCAGACCTACTGTCAGTTTCTGGAAGACAACTCCTTCAAGCAGTGGTAGAGGAAGAAGTCGGTATTATTCAAGAAAAGCATGATTTTCATGCAGGACAATGCTCCATCACATGCATCCAACTACTCCACAGCATGGCTGGCCAGTAAAGGTCTAAAAGATGAAAAAATAATGACATGGCCCCCTTGTTTCCCTGATCCAAACCCCATAGAGAACCTGTGGTCCTTCATAAAATGTGAGATCTGCAGGGAGGGAACACAGTACACCTCTCGGAACAGTGTCTGGAGGCTGTGGTGGCTGCTGCACGCAATGTTGATAGTAAACAGATCAAGCAACTAACAGAATCTATGGATGGTAGGCTACTGAGTGTCATCATAAAGAAAAGTGGCAATATTGATCACTTATTTTTTTGGGTTTTGTTTTTGCATGTCAGAAACGTTTATTTCTACATTTTATGCAGTTATATTGGTTTACCTGGTGAAAATAAACAAGTGAAATGGGAATATATTTGGTTTTTATTAAGTTGCCTAATAATTTTGCACAGTAATAGTTACCTGCACAAACAGATAGCCTCCTAAGATAGCCAAATCTAAAAAAAACCACTCCAACTGCCAAAACTATTAAGCTTTGATATTTATGAGTCTTTTGGGATGATTGAGAACATAGTTGTTGATCAATAATAAAAAACATTCTCTAAAATACTACTTGTGTTACGGGGGGCTGTCTGATAACCTAAAGGAGTATCAGACAGTCAGGGTCCACCGTGCAAAGACTCTGCTGCAGACTATGGCAGAGTGCAATACCTCTGTTAACTCACAGAAGGATATAATAAGTAAGTAAAGCAATTCCTCCCTTATTTGGAGGGTGTGTGGAATGATCTCTGTTAATAATCACAGAGACAAAGGCAATGTGTGCGAAATGGCACCTACCTAGGTCCGCTCTTCTAGTGGTGCAAAAGAGACGAACAGCAGCGTAAGCCGCACAAAGCTCCTACCTGCGTTCGCTCCACTAGTGTGCGAGGACACGAACCACTAGATATGGCACCTGCCTAGGTCCGCTCTTCTAGTGGTGCAAAAGAGACGAACAGCAGCGTAAGCCGCACAAAGCTCCTACCTCTGTTCGCTCCCCTAGTGTGCGAGGATACGAACAACTGCCAGACGCAGTATAAGG